>NW_016191807.1:0-3523 GCF_001687245.7 Rhagoletis zephyria | reverse complement strand
AACAGAAAGCAGGCTATACACTCTTTCATTTGTTTTTGACATGCTTCGAAAAAATTATAACCTAAAAGTACAAAAAACGCTCATTTTACTGCATTTGCCATCGTGTGACATAACTAGGCATAACTAATTTTTAGATGGATCGTTATTGTTTCTAAAATTATTGTTCGTTCCCTCCATAATTCAACTTGAATTTTGATAAACTCAATTGCTTTTGAGAAATCGTTATTTAGTAATTACTACTCAATTTCCCATTTATCGACGAATGGCAAACTCTGGAAATTTCCTCTTACGAAATAAAGTATACGCCATGGATACTTTCGTTTCGTTCATTAATTTTTACGATTTTTTTTATAAAACAGCAAGAGGCACGAAGTTGTGGTACGTATTGCAAAATACTTATGTATGTATAATATACCTTTAGCATATATATTTTTTTTAATAATTTATTAGGAAATTTCAAGGATATTTAAGGATACATTTTGCAAAGGATCTTATTCTACTATATTCGTCCTGGCGAAAAGTAACACATTTTTTTTTTATAGCTGCATATATCCTTTTTTAGTTTGATATCCATATCATCAGCGAGTATAAGTTTTTAAAACCATTTTGTTTTTAATGTCGTACTTTGAATCTTTCACCTACATATGCAATTTTCCATGGATCACGAAAAAAGTTGCGAAAATTTCAGTTTACATTAATTATTTTAAGTGTTTCTCGTTTTATAAGGCTAGTCGGAGAATAGAAAACTCGAACAAAAACCTCTCTCAAAAAATGTTCGATTTTATATCGATGGCTGAGTGGAAGATCAACCTATCTCGGCAGCCAGTTCGAAAACGCTCTATCTCAAAAAACTTTTCAAGAACGCCCTATTTGAGAATTTAATTTAAAAACACCCCATCTCGAAATTCGGTTCAAAAACGCCCTATCTCACTTCAAAATGTATTGAAAATATGTTGATATAGGGCGTTTTTTGAATCGGCAGCTGAGATAGGGCGTTTTTGAAAAGTTTTTTGAGATAGAGCGTTTTCGAACTGGCTGCCGAGATAGGTCGATCTTCCACTCAGCCATCGAAATACACTTTTTGTTCCAATTTTCAAATAAAGCCATGTTAAAATAGTCGTGTAAAAACACCAACGATGATATAAATTGTACGTCGTCTTGCAAAATTTTTTAGTAACAAAAGAAAAGAATGTGTAATGTGAAATTCTGTAAAGCAGCATTAACTTAACTTGTTTCAGATGAAGCTTTAGTTATGGGTTTCATAGAAGTATAGAGTATAATTTTAATCCAAAGTCACGATTACAATTTTTTTTAGACTTTTCGCAAGCTTCTTCGTTTGCGGAGTCAATGCTTATCAACTTAACTAAAATTTCCTAAAAGCAGTGGAAAGACAAAACGTTAGGCCTTTTAACTAACAGATAGAATTAACAGAGTCCGTTGAAAATTTTCCAATTGATAACTGGTGTTTTGACCCAACAACCCGGTTTTCAGTTTTCGATCATAAGCTAAGATTTTGGGGTGTACATAATTGAAATTCTGCTAATGCCAAAATTACTTTTTAGACGCCTACCACATGACATAGAAAGAAAATGTAACTACTATATATGTATTTTGTAGCACCTTGTAATTATAGTTTTTAACTCATTGTTTGGCCATCCGGCCAAATCACTATCCGTTACATCCCTAATATGTATGTATTCCATTTTTTAAATGTGCATTTTGCACTTTATTAATAAGAACTCTGCACTGCTAATGAACATTTTTTCCTGATTGACTACATCGTTCATTTGTGTATCTATAGTGTAACCTTTGCCGATAGCTGTCTTGAAGTGTAATTGGATCACATACTAATGTACATTCAGAAACTTGTATTTATGTATTTATGTATTTATATACATATGTTCATATCCAGTTATTGGTTACGCTTTTGTAATTTACAGTCATCAGCGAATTTTGCTCGATTGCTAAATAATTGCTTCACAGCCAACAATACGACAAGAATCTTTTGTCCCTTGACCATTCATTGAACTGTTTCTGACTTTTATGCTGACAAGTCCAGTGTGTGCATTAGCAAGGGTATTATGTATGAACATTTGGGTGGTCCAAAAATGCATGCGGAAAAAGTAAAGTCGGAATTTGAATTCTCTCACCCCCTAGGAATGTTCTATATCGAAAAATATACCCATATTTTTTATTTTGAAAGTAAAAAATATATAGAGGTTGCTGAATGCGCCAAAGTGTTTTATGTATTTTAAGTAGATAGATATATATGGCAAAAAAAAAAACACTTTTCGTAGAAATGGTATAGAATTGTAGAAAATGAATATTTTTCATAGTACAAACTATATATGTATTTGGTACGTCCACGAAAAACCCCAGAAAATGGGGAGACCAATAGAAAATCCTTAGTATCTATTAAAAAATGGTTAAAGAAATAAGTGGGTATTATTATTGAAAGTTTCCTGAAAAGAACTAGAGATCGAAAAATATCGATCTTCAAGAACTATATACCATTTCTAAGAAAAGTTTTTTTCCCCATATAAAATACATTTAAAACTTTGAGTGCTTTGAGTGAAATTCAAATATTTTTTGATTTAAAAATTAAAAATAGGGGCATTTTTTCGATATAGAACACTCCGGGGATGTAGAGAATTAAAATCCCGACTTTATTTTATTTTGGACCACCCTAATGAACATACATATACATACATATATATGATTATCTACTATGTGCAGTTACATACACAAGAATATGTGCAGATGTCCTTCATATACAACAACATCTCGTTCCCGTTTTGTGTTCGCGTTCACAGAAACTAAAATTAAATCATAGAGCATATTTATTGCTGATGATTTCCTTTTGCTAAATGCATTGAATCTAACTCATACATGCACGTGGAAACGATGCAAGCGTAAGCGTAAATATGTAAGTACATCATAAATGTAAAAAGAATTCTCACAACTACTTATGTAGTAAATATACATATGTATTGTATTTAAACACACAATTATTTATATTCATACATATGTACATACATACTAGATACCTAACTATAAAACTAATGAGCTCATTGTGCAACTTGTTTTGCGCTTAATTAGCAATTGATTAAAAGACTATGCTACAACAAGTTGAGGTCGAAGAGTTAACAGAGTTTTTTTTTTTTTTTAATCAAGAAAGGCAAAGCAAAATGTAGCTGCAGCCTTTTTTTTCAAATAAAACAAATGTACATGTGTACTTGTGTATGGGGAAATCTTTTGAGATGGCGACATTTTGCGTACTGACATATTGTTGCCGCCACAAAGCAGCTGCACTGCCAAATGCAGTTTCTATACCTTCGTTAATACTACTTATATGTGTAAATATCAATAAATAGGTAGGTATTCAAAACAAAACGAACGGTTTAAATGACCAGTTTACTTGCTAAATTCGAGAAAATCAGGAAATTTCTAGTGTAACTCGCACAAAATCTACTTTTTATTTAGGTATAACTTCTTGAGGGGTCAAAACTAACGCTCGGGGTTT
>NW_016191806.1:0-3524 GCF_001687245.7 Rhagoletis zephyria | reverse complement strand
GTTCGGTCGACAGGGACGACGTTCAGCTTTACGTTAAGTGCCAATGTGAGCTGCTCCGCAATGCCCCAGTAATACAAATTAAAGCAGCCCATTGCACGTGCTCCAGCTGCTTAGCTAGTGTAGCATTTTCAAGTGAGTTCCACCAGACTAGGGCGCCGGTCTCGTAGAGCCAATAGACAAGCTAATCGCTCTCCAATATCGGCCCTATAGCAGTACAAGGCCATTAATGCCTTCCTTGCCATTTACTCAATATTTGGCCTCCACGGCGTCTTACTGGCAAGGATCAAACCCATGTACTTGACCTTGTCAGACAGCTGTAAGCGCTAACCTCCAACTGAGGGAAGAACAGCTTCAAGAATTTTATATTTCTTAGTGAATAAGACCATTTCTGTCTTACTGGGATTGACGAAGAGGCCTCTTTTGGCCGCCCAGTTAGTAACCATGCTAAGATGCCATCGGGTCTGTTCATAAAATCAGGGAACCCCTTCGTAAAAGTTCGCCTCCCCAAGGAAATTGTGCATCAAAACCTTTAAAATAACTTTGTAATCCATTTAAATTTTATAAACTAAAATTACCTTTTTCCTTACAAGAAATTTCGTTAGCGTACGTTGCATTCAAATTGTTGTTTCGAAACATTTCCAACACAATTTTTAATTAACCCAACATAGGAAAAAAGCTGCTTGCCAAGTTGGTTTTACTTGACCTAGATTTAGCTATTAAAAGATCTCGAAGCTTATATTCTCTAAAGAGGAAGAATATCTATAACTCTCACAAAAATAAAAAAAAAATATGAAGGCGGCTCGGCGTGCCTTTCCATAGATGCTGCAGGCGTAGCAAGAACTTTGAGGAGGGTCAAATGAAACATGCCTACCATATTTAATAAATTCAAAAATTAAAAATTGGTGTAAATTCGTCTATGAAAATATAGTTTTACATCTTCTGAAAACTGCAGTTAATTTTTATGGGGTTTTTTTGCTTTAATTTAAATAAATTATAAGAGTCTTACAATTATAAACCTCTGAATTTCATTTTAGATGAATACGAAAGTGAAGCTCTGTTTATACTCTTACACATCCACATTTAAGTTTGAAGGTTTGCATTTATATATATTTACATAAGAGTATATATATAAAAACCAAAGAACTTATATCAAACTATAGACGTGTACATGTGCTGTCAAATAAATACCAATATATACATATGTATGTATGTATGTGTGTATGTAGGTATGTACATTTAAAGAAAGAATGTACATGAATTCCAACACGAGCAAATTCTTTTTTTTTTGCATGCGCATTCAAATGCATTCAACGTCAGGATTGTAGTGCTGGACAAGAGTGCCGAGTCGGTATGTAACTATTTCACACTTGAGCACACACTCAAAAGCGGAGAATAGGCAACGAGGGCTGGAAGCGGAAAAATTTAAAACATATCCGACCCCTTTGCGCAAAATTATCGTACTATGTTACAAAAAGCAATTTTATAGGAAAGTGTTTTTTCTCTGCTTTCGCTATTACCATCAATGCTAAAGTATAGATTTTCTGAGATAATTCAGAAATATAACTAAACGCAAGATTTTTTTGTAGAAACGTTTTCTCAATCTAATTTCTTAGCACATCATACCATAACTTCGCCCACAAGAGAAACTTCATTGTCACATACGACCAAAATTATAGTAAATTTTTGGAGTAGCTATTGGGATTTAAGCTGTAATATTTGAACAGCTGCATCAAAAAGTGAAGAAGCTACTGTTCATGGCAGAAATATGCTCGGGAGTTTGCCATTGCCTGTCGAAATATTCTCATTCGAAAATTGCTTTGAATACATTTTTTCTGCACTTCACAGATGCTTTTTGCTGCAAAATATGTAAAAAAAAAACAAAACAAAAAAAAGGGGTAAAGTTAAATAAAGTAAAAAAATAAACTTATAAAAAATTAAAAAAAAAAAAATCACGTAAATTTTTCCTTATTTAGTTACCCGTAATGCAGGGGTATCCAGGACTGACTTTTTTTTGGCCATCGCCCCAATAAAATAGTTGGCTTTTTTCCGAAGAAAACATATAGAAAATAGTCCGCTTTAGTGTTCGCGTAAGCAGATTTAAGGTAGATTTAGGATAACATCACTTCCTTGCAGGGTCCATACAGCGATACCCATACGCACCCTAGCTACGCTCATAGTTGCCATTTGCTGTTATGTGTTGTTGCGCCTGCAGCCGTCATGCCGACACAATGTGTCACTCACACACTGACAAATGCACATACTGTCTATATATCAGGGTGATCCTTAAATGTTGGAAGCAAAAGTTTACATCAGATTTTCCAAGCCTCAACCTCTACATCTATGCTACTATAGTAGAAGGTATCACATACAAATTTTGGTGCCGAATGAAGTCGGTTAAGACGTGTTGCACAGGGCTCAAAGTACAGATTACCCTGTGAATACGTCTTAACCGACTCCAATCCAGACCAAAATTTATATGTGATATTTGTGACCGTGCTATTACCGATTGAGAGGGTGAGAATGGAAAAAAAATGTTCAGCCGATTTTAAGGACCACCGCAATGCACATAGGTACATACATATTTATTTATGTGAATATTTGCATGCTTGCTGTCTAAAACACACCCAACTTGGCCAACTCATTCACACGCCCAACAAAACAAAGCGTGCATACACTAAATACATCGTCACACATACACACACATCCATACAACAATGTGCGCGCTTCCGGTTGAAGCCTTTAATCGCTATACAAAATAAGTTCGCCCTTCTAGAATTTTCATTCAAGTATTTTTATTCTATTTTGCTATTTTCCTAATTTATATTTTTATTATTTTTGTTTTTGGTTTGTGCTTTGTACTTTATTTAAATTTTTTTCTTATTTTCTTCTTTGTTTTATTGCCACGAGCATTGTATTTGTGTGCTGGAACTATAAGTATAAGAGGCAACATTGCTGTGTGTGTGCGTACTTTGCAGCGTTGCATATTTGTTGTCTGTGGTTTTGCAATTTTTATTGGCTCAGCAAAATGTGCGAAGGATACACTTGGATTTGCATCGCCATTTTTTTCTTTTATTTGTAGTAATTTGCCTTCCTATTTGCCTTTTTTTATATTTTTATTTGCTAGCAAGCAGCACATTTCTTCCATTGATTTCTTTTGCATTTGAATTCAGCGCCAAATTAAGGTGAATTGTTTCAATGCTTTAACTAATTCGTTTCACTTTTGTAATGAAATAGTTTTTTTTATCGATCTGTGATTTACATAAAGTACGTTTTGTAACACTACCGTAATCGTCATTAAAATTTTACACACGCTTAGGAATATTTTAAGCGCCATCGCCTCCCGAAATGCAAAGTACTTCAGAAGTTGTAGCAATTAGAAGAGGATGCTATAGTCGCCGAAATGCGGTAACCTTCGTAAAATTGAGGACGCTAAATTCAAAAATTCAATTTGTTTGGATAACTTTCATACTTTCAGTGTAAATGCAGCTTGAAGTTCAAAATTTGGGTTCTTGTAGCAATTACAT
>NW_016191805.1:2081-3524 GCF_001687245.7 Rhagoletis zephyria | reverse complement strand
CTATAAAAAATTAACAAAAAAATGTATTATGAAAAAGAAAAAAAACACTATATTCTAGGTTTATATATTTGCAGATAGGTAAAATTCTCAATATGTTTGAAAAGCGCCACGCCCCTTTTCCAGTAGTCCCAAAATCTCTATACCAATTTCCAGGACACTACCACAAATACTTCCAGAGTTATACGGTATGAAAAGTTCGATATGTATGGGTGATGCCACGCTCCCNAGAGTTATACGGTATGAAAAGTTCGATATGTATGGGTGATGCCACGCTCCCTTAATATATCGGAAGTCTGCAGTAGGTGTCCAAAATTTCAAAAAATCGGTTCAGCCGTTCGCGAGATCACCTCTTATAAAAAGAAAAAGCGTCTCTTTATATAATTAGTGTAGGTAACACTGGGCAACACCGATTTTGAGCAGCAAATGTTAATGCTGTTTTTGATAGGATTTTTTGTGCTGATTAAGAATCCGTAAGTATAAAGTTTCCATCAGCTCCAGATTTTGAGAAAAATGTGGTGAAATTATCAAAAAATTTCGGTTTTTGCAATATTTGAGAAGCTCTAGCAATGAAACTAAAGGTGACAGAACCTTCCACTTAAGCTTAAATTAAAGCTAGAACTACATACTACTATCCCTGAAAGTACTATTCCTGCTCCTTGCCCTGATGGTCACCTATACTCATTTACTTTTTATTATCCAACAATAAAAAAAAATAATGGAAAATTATGCAATTGAAAAAAGGGTGTAAAAATCAGTGTTAGCTGTTCAATAAATGACTATAGGTGACCTTAGGGTCAAGATGCTGGAATGGTATTATCAGGGATTGAAGTCAGAAGTCCAAGCCTTAATTTAAGCCTAAGTCGAAGGTGGAATAATGACACCTTTTGCTTAATTGCGGTAGGTACTCAAACTTCCCAAAATCAGTTTTTGCAGGGATAGTAGTAGAGAGTTTTCGCTTTAATCTAAGTCTAAGTGGTTCTACCATCCTTTGTTTCTTTGCTATAGCTTCTCAAAAATGGCAAAAAACGCGATTTTTTTACACTTTGACATTGTTTTTCTTAAAATTTGGGGCTGATGGAAATTTTACGTCAAAAATAGCGTTAACATTTGCTGCATCAAATTTTTTTATATATTTGTTGGCCTGAGTAGTATAAATATAGCGGCTCTGGACCAGTACAAGCAGCGCTGCTTGCAGAACCGCTATACGGTTTGCTGGTGCTCTGCCGCAAGCTTTGCTGCTCCGCCAAAAGATGCCGCTGGCCGAAATCCAAGTTTTGAACCCAGATAAAAGCCGCAAGATGTCGCTGATGACAAATCGGTGTCCAGAAACGGAACCGATCACAGGGTGTACTGCTGATGGAAATCCCAGAAATCCGATACCATTCAGAACCGGAATCGATCACAGGGTGTACCGCTGATGGAAATCTGAGAAATCCGATACCA
>NW_016191805.1:0-2060 GCF_001687245.7 Rhagoletis zephyria | reverse complement strand
TTGGTATGCAGTCAGAAATATATACAAACGTACATACGTACATATGTATATACATATATAGATGCTCCACCCCTAGAAAAGTGTGTTAATAATGTTCACATGTTGATTGCTAAGTATTTAATATGTATGTGTATATGAATGGAAAGGCCTGTTGATGTTAGAAATATATAGAAACGCACATACGTACATATGAATATACATATATAGATGCTCCACCCCTAGAAAAGTGTGTTAATAATGTTCACATAGTTGATTGCTAAGTATTTAATATGTATGTGTATATGAATGGAAAGGCCTGTTGATGTTGATGATGAAAACAAATAAAATTTAATTTGTAATAAAAGAAAGTTTTATAATTACTTATTTATTTTGATAATAAGAATTTTAAACATAAATGTCCGCAATTATATGAATTATAGCTTTTCTGTTTATTATAGTTATATTTAATGTTTTTCCCTAAATACTTTATTATTTGCTTAGGAGGCTGTAAGTTTCCAAAGCTATCGAAGTAATCAATCTCATTATCGTGTTTCCAGTAAGCTACCCAATGCGTTCCCGCACCCTTTGAACTATCCAAATTTATTACTCCACATTCTCTCTTAAATGGTTTACGGGGTAGAGTGTCACACATGAATACCTCTCTAAAATTTGGAATAAATTTTGAATACTTCTTTAAGTCTACATCAGTAAGAGGTCTTCTAGGTAGCTTCATGAAGAGTTTTTTTTTGATATGGTTTTAAATATAATCCGAATCCCTTTTTATAAGGCTTTAAAAACATTCCTTTTCCCATTGAAATAGCTTCCATTGTATTATTATGACGTTTCGCCTCCATTAACTGCTCCTTTCCAGTTTTTATAGCATTGATTGTTTTAATAATTCCTGCTGTACCGCCAGATAGACTTCCAAGTCCTCATAATGCTACGAACAAAGGCGCTAATGGGACAAATCCTCCAGATTTAGGTAATGGTATTACACGGGGTGCTTTTATTATAGATTTTTTTCCTCTAAAAATATTATTTACAACCTTTCGTGAAATTTTTATTGCATCTTTTAAGTTATCACTTTTCTTTAAATTTTGTTTAGCACTTTTGATGTGTATACATCTTTGGTTTCGGTAGGGGTAAAATTTGCGAAGCTGTAACGCATATCGAAGCACAAAATTTCGAAGGGCTTAGCATGTGTATTTCAGCATTATTTTCATTAGAAGCACCCTGTGTTCGCTTGCCAAATGGTTGCATACATTTAGGCATATGCATAGTAAGAGGAAATGCGCTACAATTGATTATTAGCCGTCATCGATTCGCCATCAGTTAGCAAGTGGCGAAACGAACGAACTCAATGAGGTACAACCAAACTTGCTATCGTCTATCCGTGCTAGCTAACTTTGTTGTTGCTTTCACATGCAAAATTTTTCGTTAAGCGACCGGAACTCAAACATAGCGAGCGAGAAGTGGCGAATCGACGACGGCATGGCATCCTATGACACCCACAATGCACAAGATACTAATTGCTTATTAACAATAGGACAATTATAGGGGAGGCTCAAGAGGCCCACAAAAAACACTACCGAGAAAATTATTCCCGGAAGTTTTCTCGTGAAGTATGTAACCGTGACATATATAATCGGCTGTTGGTGAGCTCGGACTCGTTTTTAAGCAGTATTTCGGTTCATAACCAAAAAAAAGAGAAAATATCAAATCGTTTTCCCCAGACACAATAAAGCTGATGTTACCCTCTAAATCCGTTGTCAAAGATGTGACAGAGGAATAGTTTGAGGCCAGCGAAGATTCTGAAAGCGAAAACTAATTAACCAATGATAGTGTACACACATTTTATAAAAAAAGTTAGTCAATATATTTAAATAGTAAATTATTGGCAAATATATATATATTATTAATATAACCTATCTGTAATACAAATTATTTCAATTTTACATTTGATAAACAATTTTGAGTAGATAGAGGCAATAAAATATTTTTTGCCGCATAAAACTTGAAAATCTACCTATATGTGGTGTTTCCAAGATATTTTAACGCCCTTGAGTCACAAGTATATACAA
>NW_016191804.1:0-3524 GCF_001687245.7 Rhagoletis zephyria | reverse complement strand
ATGCATGAAAATCCTAACCTCAAAAAAATCACCCGTTATTACTAGTTCATACCTGCCAACCCGATAGGCAGGCCAGGAAAAAAATAGACAACCCAACGTTTTCACATTCTATAGGCTTCATACTTTCGATTGGTATATAATTCGTCCTATACAAAAATAAGTGCAAAATTAAAAAAAAAATTAAAAAAAATTCAATCTTTAATTAAAATTATCGCCCGGACTTTTTCAGCCAACCTACTCGCGAAATATTAACTAACACGTTTAATTTCATACAAAATAGATTTCATCCATTAAACAGATGGTTGAATGTCCGGCCCTTTTCGTATCTTAGACTAATTAGCTGGGGCGGAATGATTCTAAATTTATTTTTTTATGGCAATATTAAGTTTGCAATTCGTCGTGTTTTTAAAATAAGTGAAAACGGAGCTAAAATTTATATCGGAGCGAATTTTGTAGTTTGGGTACCAATTAAATTCAATTCTGAAACAGGGCGTTTTCTAACCGGTTTCCGAGATGGCTCGATCTTCCACTGGAGCAAATTCATGGTCGATGTCGCAGGAGTATGAAAAAGCTCTGGAGAATTTTGAAATATTTCTAAACAAGATTTTTGGCCCTGCTGCAATGACAAAGTGTACGAACAATAAACAGACGAAGACATAGTTAAGCGTATAAAAATACAATGAGGAATTATAATAATGCTCCTGCAAAAATTCTTCGACTCGAAGGGCAAAATTTTCTTAGGGATCACTACCGTGAAGAGGTACCTCTCATGATACTACCACACTGGCATAGGAGTATACACGACTGTAGCCTCACAGCTATACGCTCGCTGCATTATTCACCTAGTTCGAGATTATCCATTCCATTTTTTAATACCTGTCATGAGCTTGTGAGTCCATTTACCCTTCTCATATTCACCTCAATGCCTTTTCTAGATTTCTATATAGCGACATCTTTCTTGCTATGCGTCTTCTTATCGGTTTAAACTGATAATACACAGCTACACGCTTATGTCACGCCGGCAGCTAAGAAGGAAGCTTCATCAGATATTGTTCGGAATCCACAAATAGTTCTTAGAGCGCTTAGGCGATACACGAATGTAATTTCTTATTATCCCTACGAATTTTGTGCTAATTATCAATGCTGCCCCTGTTTTATGATCAGCGAGTTTTATATGTCTTGATGATAGCCATACCT
This sequence comes from Rhagoletis zephyria, assembly GCF_001687245.7. Taxonomy (NCBI): domain Eukaryota; kingdom Metazoa; phylum Arthropoda; class Insecta; order Diptera; family Tephritidae; genus Rhagoletis; species Rhagoletis zephyria. Next base: position 2,327 of record NW_016191804.1, on the reverse strand, counting down.
TTGGTTTCTACTAAATGCGTTTTTCGCACCTAACGTTACAACATCACAGCGTTCCTTTTTTCCTACACGCTACCTTTTGTCTTCGATGGATTCTCTGGCTATGCCAAGCATGAACTAAACGGTATCAGTTGCAACGAGATTTCCTGAAGCCAAACTGGTACGGTGACAGAAAACGATCGCTATAAACCTATCATAAATAATTTTTTCTTTCAAGGATTTTCCAAGTGTGTCCAATAGGCATATTTGCCGATTGGACGGGGGTTTCTCAACTTTCTCATTCTGCAACTAGGTTTTGTACATTCCATATTTTCGAGAAAATGCCCTAATTTAAGTCTGAAACACTCGAGCTTTTATTATACTGCGAGGCATTTCTGTACACGCGATACTCGGTTTTTTTGTGCCTTTAGTTTTTGCCATTACTACTCTATTGATATCCGCTTCGCATATTTTATTAAAACTTTAACCTTTACTGATTTGTATAAATTTATTTTTAGCTCTTTATTTTCGGTTATTCGATTAATCGTGACATCACTAGCTGTATCTCTTCGATGTCCTTGCATCGGTGAGTAAATGTTTTAAACGAAGCCTCATTCCCTTGCATGGAACTCACTACGGCTATTAATTTCGCCGACTTTGGGCATAATTTCGCTAGTTCGATATGAAGTTTCCCTTGCTGTGTGTGCCGCATTTTGGATTTTTGAATTCTCGAAACTCTTGAAGTTTTCGTCACTCTCAACCTTGTTCGGATGCCGACATATGAACTTTCACCTTTGTTATTAATCTGGTCCTGGAGTTCCGGTGTTGGTTGCATGGCGATGTTTGTGTGCTTCAATTAACGCATTTGCATTTTTCTGCAGAAGCACCTGTCTGTACTCGGGATGAACAACTGGCGAAAATTCGCAAAAGACGGAGGCAGTCGGCGAGGGTTCTTGGTATTGGCCCAAACCAAAAAATGGTTGTAGTGCCAAAAAAGAATAATAAATGTATGCAAGCAATTATAAAAGTATATATACGGTATATAGTAGTATAGTATACGGTTCCAAAACTAGATTAACTCGCTTTAAATAATATTGTTTTCGAAAGAGAGAATTTAAATTGTTGATCGATACCAATCTGTTAGATACACGCGCCTTGGAAAGAGTGTCAACTCCAATGAGACATTTAAGCCGCTTGGTTTCCACATGGAATGCGCAAGCAAACAGATTGGCGCGCACAAAAAGACCGAAGAGCTGACAATGACGGTGACGCCGCGCCACGGAGCCGTTAAAGCTAGTGCTGATAGTATTGCATTTAGAATTTATGTTTTTCTTGTTTGCCGAATCAGGTGAGGCGGCGCAATACTCGTTGTAAAACGTGTGCGTCTTTCATGTCGCTAAAGCCAGCAGTGTAGTGTTGGCTTAAGGCAAGAAGTATCGCTATTAGTACTTTGCTGTTTGCTTGCATGCACTTTAATGTTGTGATGGTTTATGTTGTTATCGACAGGTTTTCTTTTCTGTCCACATGCAACGCCAACAACTGTGTGAACAACGAAGCGTCTCCACCAACAGTTAAACTACAACCGCCAAGCCCCACTGGGCGCGCTTCGAGTGATAAGAAATGAACTGTGCCATTGCGCTGAGATCGGGCAAAGTGCGGCGCGCGTTCAAATGAAGAAGACAACAACTAATAAATGGCGTTACGATTCGCAGGCGACGATCATTAAGCGAACGTTTTGTATAAATTATGCTAATGATCATTCAATTGATTTGTAATAAAAATCCGCAAAACGCAAAAGAAGATAAATATCCATGAAGCACGCACTTTGCAGATGCCTAAAAACTAAAAAAAAAGGAATCAAAGAGACTAATGTCTGGTTCAAAAAGCGCAATCAACCAAAACAACCTGTCGCACTGCCGCCAAAACACTTCATGGCGCGCCGCATGCGCAATACAGTTGGCTAGCTGAGTTGGTCGATTGTTAGTGGCGCATTGACGCTGACTGTTGGTGCAGACATTGTTGCTGTTCGTCGTAGACACGGACGTTGTCGCGCTCTCTTTTCAGCTCACCGATTTAGCTAAACTTTTTTGTATCCTTACTTTTCTGCATTTCTTTTGTTAAGCTTGCCGCAAGCCACCTTCAGCGCCGCCATGCAGGCATTTGCTGTTTTTAACTAGTGCCCAACGTATTTACTACAAGCGCGATATTGCATGCTTATTCAAATTAACCAGCAGCCAAACCAATGTCACCAAAGCATGATGAAGACGAAGAAAAAAGGATAGGACGACTTTAAAAAAATGTGAAAAACAACATTGTTAAGGCTGCAGGCAGTCTTGCTGATTACCGCATTT
>NW_016191803.1:163-3524 GCF_001687245.7 Rhagoletis zephyria | reverse complement strand
CAAGATTCAACTTAAAAGACGTTAAAAATGTTTCTAGACAAATTTTTCATATAGGCACTGCAGAAGTCGATTTTTTCCAAGGAGTTTCGTCTTCCTTTGTCAAGTTTGGTTTGGAGACAAACCGGTTTTGGCGTTTTGCCATCTTCAGTGTCGTTTTTCATTCACGAGTCATTGTGTTAGTTTATGGGCTAACCCTACCAAAATTGATGGGAGGATTTCCTCTTGATAACCATATCTAATCATCATGAGACGACCTTTGTATGTACATATATCCGTCCTGTTCCGGTTTGCGATTTCGGCTAAATTTGTCGAATCCAACTACATAAGCTAGCTGTTCTGGTTTCCAAAAATCAAGTAAATTTTTAACCGACTTCAAAAAACGGAGAATTTGGTTTAGATCCTATCATTGGATAATGAAGAAATTAAGGGTACTTTTAATTTTTTTTTTTAATGAGAATTGAAGTCGGATTGTTTTTTGCTTAAAAATTACTTGTTCCATTTCAATTTGGGTATTAATATCCAAATGAATTGAAGTGTAATTTTTTATAACACTGCCTTTTTGAACTCATGATGGAATAATAAGACAGTTTTATGGTTTAAGTTTCTGACACCTCGCTGCTTTATAAAACTTTAAGCGGCATACATTTCAAATAAGGCAGCGTATTATCTCGAACTTTTAACTACAACTAGTAACGGGTGATTTTTTTGAGGTTAGGATTTTCATGCATTAGTATTTGACAGATCACGTGGGATTTCAGACATGGTGTCAAAGAGAAAGATGCTCAGTATGCTTTGACATTTCATCATGAATAGACTTACTAACGAGCAACGCTTGCAAATCATTGAATTTTATTACCAAAATCAGTGTTCGGTTCGNCACACGTAACACTCACAAAAAAGAAAATAAATAAATAAAAATGTTCCCGCAGTCATTTATAGTTTCCTGCGAAGGATTATGTCGTCCATTCGTCGTTTGTAGGGTTGGATCTATCAGAGGCGTTTGATACCGTCAGCCACTTCACGCTACGACAAGACATTGATGCCTCCTCTCTCCCACGTGGACTTAAACGGTGGTTAGCGAATTATCCGAGTGGTCGATATTCGTCAGTAATTTTTAGAGACAAAACTAGCAAGGAGGTCCCACAGGGTAGTGTCCCTCCCCACTACTGTTTAACTATTATACTTAAAAGCTCCCTCAACCACCAGAGGGGTCTCAATTATCTCTTATGCTAACGACTGCTCGATAACGGTGTCTAGGAATGGAATCGATGATTTGTGCTCGAAAGTAAGCGGTTACCTCTCCGAAACTTCTCGCTTCTTCACTGCAAGAAGCCGACACCTCTGCCCTGCAAAATCTTCGGCAACCCTTTTTACCAACTGGACGAAGGAGGTCAGACTACAGCTAGGAGTTCACGTCGGTGCCTTATAAATTAAGACGGTTAATAACCCAAAAGTTATCGGAGTTAGCTTCGATAGTCTGCTCTCCTTCTAGGCGCATACAACCGCAATTGCTAATAGAATACAGAGCCGCAACAAGGTCCTCAAGTTGCTAGCCGGCAGCACCTGGCACCCAGCAAAGACAAAGAAACGTTGCTGGCAACATGCAAGGCCAGTTCTAAACTACGCAGCGCCTGTGTGGTCGCCGGGGACAAGTAGGACGCAGTGGACGAAGCTACAGACCTGCCTAACCACGGCACTCCGAACAGCGACCGGATACCTTCTGATGTCGCCACAAAACCATCTACACGGCGAGACCCAAAAGTTCACTGCCAGGAAATGCTCTGAAAGCAATTCCAAGTAGGGTGTCACCGACGTGGGCAACCGAAGAGACATGTGCCTGCGGCGGAGCATTCGCCAAGGCACGTCAGAAGGCTGGCACGACTTTTCATTCAGTCAGTCAGTAGATCATTATAAAGTAGACAGTGAAAGACTAGTTCATTTTAAGAATACATAGTTCTATTTTGACTGTGTTGCATTCATCCTGAGGTTGTTTGTAAAAACGCAGCAGCTGCAAACATTTGTGGCATATCAGCCTTTAATAGAAAGTCCTTGCATTTGCAAACAAATTCCGCAAGTTAATAGTAAGCATCACTTGGGACAGGTGGATGAATGAAAAGTAGGTTAAATAAATGCCACCGCGATTTGCTTTGAAGTTTGAAATGAAAAGAAGATAAGGAGAGGAAACAACTAGAAAATGAAAGTGAAATTGGCTAAGATGGGCGACAGGCGCTTAGCGTCTAAACGGATGGATGTATGCATGTACATATGTACAACACAAACCTTTAAACGGTAAAATGTTTGAAGAGCTTCGAAGAGGGGCGACTATAGCAGTGAAGGAATGAATGAATGAATGAAAAGTCTATTCAGAAAATAAACCAACATTCTGACTCTAATGTCACAAAGATCAATTTAATTAGAGCAGTGATCAATTATCATTTGATAACATTAAGCGCATGCAAAATAACTTGCAGTTTCCATAGCCGCCTGACTTTTACGGAAGTCAGTAATTCAAATGCTTTTTTTTCGCCAATAAATCATAATTAAAGTAGCGACGATTTAAACCGATTTGGACACGAAACAAATGTCTGACAACAAAGATGTCAAAGCGAAAGCAATGCGGACCACCTAATGGAAGCGTGGAGATGAAAAAAAATAGGATGAAGTAGAAATAATCTAAGCTGCCAGCGGGATGTCCAAGGATTTTGACACACACAACAATCACACCTATGTTGCGGCAATATTTGTAAGCACTGTAACAGCCTGACGTTCGTGCACAAACGCGCTGGGCTGGCTCGATGGGTATAGAGAAACAAAAATTATAAGCAAAAGTGCTGGGGACTCCAGGCGCACGGCATGTGGTCACTTTTGTGGAGTTTATCAGCTCCGCTTGATGGCCAGGTCGATGCATTTGTTATGTGTTGTTGGCATTGGTGGTAGCAGACATTTGGTTGCTCTGTGGTCTATGTGCGTTGCATTTGCTGATGACTTTAATGCCGACAACGAAAGCTGCTTAGCCAGTGACACTTTGACAGTGATAGTCGAGAAAAGAAGGTACTGTCCCGATAGTTGTTGCAATTGCACTAATAACTGATAGTAGTAGAATTTATTTGAAGAGACGCACAGTGGTTCAAAACTGGTATACAATGTTCATAGTTCAATGGAGCCTTAATTTTCCAACCAATTTGTTTACTATTTTTATACCCGAGCGCACTTGTGCACAAGGGTATTATAACTTTGTTCACATAACGGTTGTTTGTAACAGGCAAAACGAATCGAGATAGATATAGACAAATGTATACATAAATGATCAGAATGAAAAGAGAAATCGATTAAGCGGTGACTGTCTGTCCGTCCGTCCGTC
>NW_016191803.1:0-72 GCF_001687245.7 Rhagoletis zephyria | reverse complement strand
GATAATTCACTCAAAATTGATATTTGGAATCATTTTCAGACGAAAAATAAAAATATTGTAAATTTTTGGAAA
>NW_016191802.1:0-3524 GCF_001687245.7 Rhagoletis zephyria | reverse complement strand
CAACGAAGTTACCTGGTATATCTTATAGCACACGTTTGTTATCCTATTTTAAATCTTTTTAGGGGACTCAGACACACTCCAAAAGTTAGTAATCATACGTCGTAGTCAAAATGCAAGAAGATTTTACTTCATCTTATAATACACATTTTTTACAGTGGGTTGAGGTTTCCATTTTTTTGGACAAAAATTCAATTTTACCACATATAATTTTATGTTAAAATCGCCTGTAAACAAAACTCTTATCTTCGAAATATAGCAACTCCATTTTTTAAAGAAGACTTAAACTCGTTAACACCCACTAAAAATGGTCTTTTGAAAAAACGGCAGATATAGGGATAACATGTTTTATAAAAAATTCAAACGACGAATCTTGCTAGGTCTTACGCGAAAAATGGAAGCGTCCAGGGAAAACAAGGAGTTGGCTGTAGGTTGCTTCTTCGAAATGAAAGGCGTTTTTGATAACACGGTGCGCCTTTCTAATGACAATTGCTTCGAAGCAAAGGAGTTTGATAGGAGTGATCTCAGCTCTATTATTTTCCATAAGACAGACCAACTACTTTGACAACAGCTTCGATTTTCAGCGCTACGCGGTTTGGTTTGTCATCTTCAACAGAGTTATGTAGGTTTGAAGACACCATCTCAAACTCCCTACAGAGTACGCTGAACATATTTAGTCCCCAAATGATGCCTTGAAAACCGTTGAAAGTCTTTTGGAGGTGGAACAGATGAAGGAACACCGCGACCTAGAAGATCTTTTGTATCCCTATGCAGGTTCCTAACGCTGACGTCCCAAGATGTTATTAGCCTCTCTTGCAAAACTTCTTGCTAGACGAATTTCCAGCCTTAAGGGCATCGACTGTGGGAGAACTGAGACATTGCAGTCTTAGTCAGGCCAATGCCGGACAATCACACATAATATGCACTGACGTCGCTTCGTCTTCAAGGCAAGGACGGTAATCCGTCTCCGGGGAAAGGCAAATCCGGTGTATGTGCGTGCGCAGGTGATTACGGCCCATCAGGTAGCCAATAAGCAACTTGATATCGGCTCTGTTCAAAAGATGTATGTATGTCTCTCCTAGCGAAAGGATAACCAAAAACTCTGGCCTGTTTAAGGCACACTACCTCTCGTCAGTAATAACTGCGTTCTTAGTTTACCCACGATTTTATTATAAGCTTTGAGGAGGACCAACTGAGTCACCAAAACGGTTCCGGCCCCACAAGTACAGATGAGAGCCTTCGCTTGTCAATTCGTCGGCGGCCTCGTTACCCACGATCCCGCAGTCTCCTGGTACCAAACATAGTAACACCATGTTCCTCGCTGATAAGAGTTGGATAGGTCAAAGAGTGATCGTCCTAATAGAAAGCGCCCATATGGCCGTCTGGTTATCTGAAAGGATAGCTAGAAACACTCCTTTTTTTAACACTTATCAAGGTTTAGTTTGGCACAAATTGAGATTGCTGCCTCAAAGACCGGGGACCAAGTACCGATTGCAATAGAAAGTTTGGTGCCAGGTGCATAGACCCCTGCTCCTGCTTTGCCTTCCATATTTGATCCCTATGTGATCCAATTATGGTAAACCATTTGACCAGACATCTCGGTGTGGAATTTTTCCTTGAAATTTTCTTCCAAAGCAGATTTCCTTTGGCATAGCTTCGGATAACTCGCAGATTCCTAGACCTGGTATTTTGCTCAAAACACCTTTGTGTCGTGTCTTGGTTTTAAGAGTACTGTCAGAACTTTGCATTTGCAAATTCCTCGAAGCTGCTTCGACTATGGAGGCATAAGTTAAAATCGGACGGGCTATAGTTCGGTATAGCCGAAAAGTATTCGACAAGCCCACATGGCTCGGGCTTTCCTCTAATTGAACCAGAACCTGGATAAAACTATTCAACAAATCGGAAGCTAATGCGGAGGAATGCTTTTAGTTAAATTGGCAAGGTGGATGTACCAAACCATTTCAGAACCCATTCTAAAAAAACGCGACCGTCTGGTGAACGAAAATAGAAATGAAATCCAGGCAGGCCGAATTGAGAAACATATCGAAATTTCAATCTGGAATTGAGAATAGTACCCAAATTTGTACCTAAAGTTTGATCTGAAAATTGTTTAAAAACTACTTTTCCGTTCAAAAACGTCAAATCGCTAACACGAAAAAACTGAAAAAGACTGTTTGGTAAAAATGATTTACTTTTTCCTTGGTGTAGTTGAGTAAAGGGCTAAAGGGTTAACATAAACGCCCAAAGCATTTTTCTTGAATTAGATTCAAATGAACATCTGTTACAGGTTTTGCGAATGGTAATCTCGACTGATTTTAACACTTGTGGGTGCATTGAAAACGTGTTGTTGCCGTCTGTAAACGATACTAGCGTGGCTTGCATTTTAAATGAGTGCCAACAAAAGACCTTGCGCATGGTCAGCTACATATATTGTATTTTTAACCAAAATGTATTTTTTTTACTTCTTTATTTTACTATAAAATGGAATTTNGGGGATGTAGCTCAGATGGTAGAGCGCTCGCTTAGCATGTGAGAGGTACGGGGATCGATGCCCCGCATCTCCAGGTCTTAATTTTTTTTAAATGTTACTTTTTTATTTATAAAATTTTATTTTTATTTAATTTTTATTAATTTATTATTCTTGAAAAAAGTTCATGAGTACAGTCTTAACCCAAAAAAAAAACATTTTTTTTCATTTCTCACTTTGTACAGCCAAAGAGGAACAAAGCAAAAAGTAAATTAATCGAGCCGCTGGAAAATTTCACCGTGAAAATCTGCTAACATTTTTAATTCACTGTTGAACAAAAATAGTATTTTATTATGGCAACTCTGTTTCTAACAAAATGCCTCTTAACTTTACCAGAAGTCAGCAATTTTTCAAGACATTTACCAATGTTTGAATATTCATTACTTTTAACGGATAAACTTCAATGAAGAATAAAGCCTATTGAGTGGTAAAAGGAGACGAGAGTCGCAAAAGTTGCTGTCGTCTGCGGAATTTCTCATACGTCTAATGTGGTGAAGGGACTAGCGAAAAATTTACAGCATTTCATTACGCAATGGCAGAGACATAATAAAGTATGTATGTATGTATGTATTTATGCTTGTTTTTAGGGGTATGTACATACATACACATATGCAAAGAATTTTAAAAATAAATAAAAGGCTGCATAGAAATAATTTAAAACGATCAAAAATGTACAATTAAATGTTTTAAAAGAAAAATAATAAGATTAAAAAATATATATATTTTTTCAAAATACAATTTTGGAGATGCGGGGCATCGATCCCCGTACCTCTCACATGCTAAGCGAGCGCTCTACCATCTGAGCTACATCCCCATGGTTGCGTAAGTGGTAGCCATAACGGTATAAGTTGTATACATATGAATGTAGTTGTGTATGTATGCATGTATGCATGTTGTTCCATTGCAGACATGGTCAATATATTCCAACATTAATATGTTGTGCTATCAAATACTAACAGAACAGGTAAATGAGTCTTTGGTGAAGGTAAAACAAAGTTTT
>NW_016191801.1:0-3525 GCF_001687245.7 Rhagoletis zephyria | reverse complement strand
TGCAAATTTAGACACCGTGTTAATAAAATTAAACACTGCCGGTTTACTTTTACATACCAAATTTGACGCGTAGAGCAAAATTACACATAACATGTAATTAATTTTTATTTTTAGTAGGGCATGTATTTTTGCGTTAAAAACCTTTGCAATTTTAAACATTTCATGTGTATATTTTAAACATCTTATGTTCAAAAATCTAGTCTTGAACATCTTATGCGTATACTTACACAGATTTTGTTTGAAAATAAACACTTTTCAGTAGCAGTTTTACATGCAGTTTTTAGAGTGTATAAAAAATTTCGGTACGAACACTGAAGCAGCACTGACGGTAAAAAACGGCACTGTGCCGGACGGTTTGAACAACTCTATTTGGGACTAGGGCAACGATATTATATTTTTCACTGACACTGATAGGTACGGCACTGATGTGTAGATAGACTTTTCTTGTAAAAATCACCTATATAATTGATTTGAGGTCGATAAACAAACGCAGATCTAATTCCGATTGCAGGCATCGTTTCTTTTCGCGCCGCCGCTACTACTCTCCGATTACGGGCCATTGCCCTAGCGAAAACAATGTGCCGAATTCCCATGAAGCCCAGCAAATAGACATACATATTAGGGATGTTGCGAATGTGGAATTTTAGACATCCGCGGATGCGGATGCGAATGCGGATGCGAATATCTAACAGCTAACATCCGCGGATGCGGATGCGAATGCGGATGTCAAGTATTTTTAAGAAACAATTAGAATCTAGCATAATGGCGAGATCGCTGTTTAAACAGCGCTTACAAGCCAAACCAGATGTGTCAGGTTTTTCTAAAGCTTTTTAAAAAGAATTCTTCATCTGTAACTTCATCAGCGTCTTCCGATATTAGTTTTTGTAATTCATTTTTAATACTTTCTTCTGCGACCGGTTTGAACAATTTATGCTTATTGTGAGCTAAATAGGTGGATATGGAAAATAAATTATTATTTCCCAGGAATGAAAATTTTGAAAAAAATTATGTTTTCAAAGTCGTGGCTGCCAGCCGAATCGGATCAGAATATTGTTATTTTTTTTTAAAAAGCCACCCGGTGTTTATAAGCTTTTGAATCTCAGATAGTTACGTAACTGTTTTCTTATTAAAGGTCAGACCTATAGTTTTTTAATTATTTGAGCATCTATTCTCTTTATAGCCAGACGTTGATCATTTCTGCTGGAAATCCCTACTGAACGAGCTTACTCTTTGACTTTAAATAGCAAAGAAGGGACTGTTTTACCACAGAAGTTTTTACCCAAGGATCCAATGTATATCCCTATGAAAAAAATATTGCCCGACAAGTGAACAAAATTAATGTATTTAAAATTTTTGCTAAAAATAAATTCCGCAAAGAGCCCCATTTGAAATTATTGAGACGAATATGTGTAACATCAAAAGCAAATCACGAAAATTTGGTTAAGAATTACAGTACACACTTTCTTCTTTTGTATCTAGTAGTTTTTTTAGGATTGGTCCAAAAAAAATCATAATAAAGAAAGAAACCAATGCAGGTATTTACAGCACAGAAAAAAAAATATTGTTAAGAAGACTATGCCTAAGGTCAAGTAGAAGTTGGGACTTGTATGACTGCCCATTGATAGCTAGGTTATATAGCTGAAGAAATAATATATTTAAAGACATATTTATCAAAGTTGATAAATATGACATTTGACCAGTTTTGTTACACAAATACTCCCACGGCCACAGGCAAAAATATTGGCTACAATTTGTCATTTTGCTTACCATATATACGGTTAATTGGTGCACTTGCACAACATTCGCATTCGCAAAATCTCCGCATTGATTTTTGCGAATGCGAAAGCGAATGCGAATGTTAAAATTAATGCGGAAGCTCCGCGGTTGCGAATGCGAATGCGAATATTCGCAACAACCCTGATACATATGCACATCATTGATTTGGTGCTGTTTGTGCATGCCACTACAGCGTTGGAAAATTCAATTCTAATTTGAACATACTTATGTACATACTAGCTGTACCCTGCCACGCTTTGCTGTGGCATATTTCTGTTATATGGACGATAAATTATTAACGAAACAAAGCATACGTTTCATATGTGTTTGGTTATGTAATAAGTACTCGTGTGCACACAATATTTGTTATTTTTCCATTCTCTCCATAGGTATCAAGGATATCTGGTTTGCCGACAATGGCAAAAGTTCGACCTGGAGCATTATTGATTATGATTCCGAATGTCAATCGAATTGGAAATTGCAATCTTTTAAATTGAATCATAATCATTAAATGGAATCATGGAAATTCTTCACCTTTGAAAGGCCACGTTAAAATCTTTGCTTACATTACGTTCTTCATCAATTTCTTAACTGCGAGTCGCATTCCGTTGCAGAGTTTTCGCTGATTAATATTCCGCAAAATGATAATTGGCACACCTATTTTCAATTTCGGAATGTGGGGTCTCCCTGGAAGATCAATCGAGTTCAAAAATTTCGTTGGATGGTCTTTTTCTACAACGGTGTTTATCGACGTATATGCTATTTCCTCACGTTGAATGCTGGATTGAATAACATTAGTGGTATTCACCAAAGTGAGCAAGTGGTCTGGCAGTCTGGTAAAAAAGCTGATCAGCTCAGGCATGAACTGTTGTCAATACCACTATTATTTAGTTGATAGACCTCCTTATTCTTCGCAGCAAGAATAGCCCGTTCACTGAGCCAATCGTGGTTCCTAAAATTAATTTTCTTAATAAAGAAACATTCTTTCGATCAGTTCTCCTTTCGATGTTTCTAATTTACAAAAATTATCAGGCCATAAAATTCGTCTTAATCTCTCATTGACTGGCAGCTTTGCGTTCCCAATGTCCAGATATTGTCGCGCGAATACTTCAGCTGCAGTGTATGTATGTTCGTCTTGTCGCAATGTTGAATATTTCAGGCAAGCATTTATCTCTCGTGTTAATCGAGAAACTGCAGACAATGTTTTCGTAAAATCTCCTTCGAGCAATATCAGTGCATTCCCGAATGGTTGAACGTTTCCACGCAAATCCCGCAACAATGGATCAAAAGCCTCAAACGATTTTTTATGTGCCATGGTGCACTCATCCCAAACAATGAATTTAATTTTTTGGTAAACTTTTTCCATACCGGATGCTCTGAAAATATTGCACGTGGGCTAATTGGTAATGTTTCCACCTGTTAATAATGTCGCAGCAATTCCAGACGAAGCCATAGCTAAGGTAATGTAATTTTTTGATCCGCCTAAGGCATTTTGGCCGAGCTCCACAAAGAACGCCAGTCATTTCTCTCTGTACCAACTTGGTCTCTCCATTGCAATGGGTGCTTCCTCTTCGTCTGCTACCACCATCGGCTTGCGAGTTGAATTCTTTTACACCTGAAACTTCGGTTCCTATTGAACGACATGTCTAAGCCAGCGGAGCCGCTCTATATTCATTCGTTGCACTATGTACATTTAGTTGCACAGTTGTAAAGTAACCCCCGTCGCCTATGCGTAGAAGCCTGTATATC
>NW_016191800.1:0-3526 GCF_001687245.7 Rhagoletis zephyria | reverse complement strand
AACTCTTACTTGTTTGAAGCATTTTTGTTCCAGCTGAATCGGACAATATTATTTTTGTAGTCAGATTCTGTAACCAGTTAGCGACAGATCCTGTAACCAGTTAGCGACAATTTTCGAATCGGTATCGGTTTTCTTGACGTATGATATGAAATATTTTTACGTCTTTTTACTTTTTAAAAAGACATATGTCTTTGCTGTTGTTTATTAATTAGCTTTCTGACTTAATGTTCTTTACCGATATGATGGAACATTTGCAAAACTTGAATTTGTCGCTACAAGGAGAGAATAAAAATCTTTTTGATTTGTCGCAAATTATTTTAAGTTTTGAAGCAAAACTACGTCTTTTTATTTATGATCTCAAAAAAAGAATATTTCATAATTTTCCATGGCTAGAAAAAATATTGCGATTTGAAATTATTTAAATGTACGTTTACGTACTTCATAAACCCTTTTTTATGTAGCATTATTGAGGATGAATTCACAATATTCCGTTTTAAGAAAAGCGAAGAAGAGTTGAGGTCTTTGGAATTAAAACAAGATAAGACACTAGAAATGCAACATAAAGCTTTATGTATTGTAAAATATCCGCTGTTGAAAACAGCTGCGTTCCGTATATTTCCAATTTTTGGTACAACGTATAACTGTGAGTCTTTGTACTCTACAATGAAATTCGTAAAGTCAAAATACCATTCACAATTACATAGTTGCATTCGCGTACCTGATGATANAGATTTAAAATATCCGCGTTGAAAACAGCTGCGTTCCGTATATTTCCAATTTTTGGTACAACGTATAACTGTGAGTCTTTGTACTCTACAATGAAATTCGTAAAGTCAAAATACCATTCACAATTACATAGTTGCATTCGCGTACCTGATGATAATTGAAAGTTATAAAAACTATCAGCTTTTTGTGTTAGCGTACGCAAAAAACTTGAAAAGTAGGGGAAATTGGGAGAGCAAAATGACAGTTGATTTTGAGGGAAAACTGCTAGTTTCTGCTGGAAAAAATTTTTGCCAACTGCAATTTGCCAACAAGAAAACAGCTGATCAAAAACAGCTGGTTGGTATTTATGCAAATCCCTAAATTCAATTTGAAGGTTGATTAAACTTGTAGGAAGTAAGTAATTATTCGTTTAGTCAGTGAACTGTGTCAGGATAAGACTTAGGGATTTGTTTTCTAACGTTTTCAATTTTATACTTTTGAATGTAAACAAAATTTTTATCAGCTGTTCGTCTAACTTGCAAGTTTCGGCACGTTTTCTGTTCGCCTAGTATTTTGGCTATTTTTCTCTTGTGAGAGAACAGATGACATTTCGCCGGAATTTTGTTGATGGACATTTTTTACTGGAGATTTAAACGAATGCACCTATTGGCCAACCAACATTTAACAGAACTGTTACGAACGGCTTTAACTAACGTAAAAGCAGATTTTGAAAATTTGGCCAAAGGGATCTTTTGAATTTTCTTTAGTATCTATAAATAATATTAATAAAATTAATGTTTTTCATTTCTAATAATAATTTCATTTAAAAATAAAATTTTTGTTTTTGTTGTTTTTTTTTGTGTGGCTCTTTGTAGCTTTTAGAATTTACATACGTGTGGCTCTTTTCGGCCTCGGCCTTGCCCACCCCTGCTATAGGTGATTTTGAATAAATTGAGGAAATAGCTGATCTCGCCTTATTACAGGTTTTTATTTAATTGTTAGCGCCGAGCTCTTAAAAGCGGATTGTGCGATTAATCAATTAATATGAGTTATAATAAATTTAATAATTGCTTGCGCAGTCATTTTGCAAAATGTGCTGAAACAATATTTTTAAAAAGTATGCGTATTTTTAAAGAAAATTGTTTGTACATCACTATTATATAAGTGATTTGTGTTACTTATTATTACCCTCTGAAGTGTTAAATCGATTTCATGAATTTTATAAAAAAAAAAAATTGTCGATTTTTTGGCGATTTTTTTCCGAAATTGTGCTTTTTTAAACAATCTGGACACCCTGCTTCGTAGTCAAAATGCCTTAAAGAAATGCGCAAATGTTCACCAACAACGCCACACATAATACGTCCAACGTCGAACACATCACCAGAATTTATAATTTTTAAATTTCTTGTGATTTGTGCGCGAAAAACGCCTTACACATGAAGAATACGTAGAGCACAAGCAAATACTCAAACCTATCACATGTGTACGGACAACTTTAGGAAAAAATTCCAAAAGAAGCAAAGCCATTTTACTGAGGTAATAATTAAATTTCATCATTAAATCTCATGGTCTGAGCATCTGAAAAGATTACCCTTATCGAACAAACATTTTTATTGAATGGGTATTCTACGGGAATCCGCCATCAAGTTTACCTTTTGCAAAAACATGTTTTTCACACCATGTTACATAATTATAAGTGATGAGTAAATTTTATTTAATTACAAAGGCAGTGAGTAAAGCTTTCAATTGGCATACAACACGTCTATGAGTATGAAAAATTCTATATGCAGATTATACATAGGAATCCTCGCATTTACTTATTTACTTTCTGAATTTTAGCATCTCATATTCTTCATTTATGTATAACGAAATTCTAAAATTTATCTGTTAGTGCAGTGATTCCCACGGGAAACTCGATTTGGGTCTACGTTGGCATGAAAAAAATATGGGGGTCCACGAGTTACAAGTGGGGATCCACGAAAATTTATCTGGTTCCGCTGGTAAAGAACAAAAATGGTTGCTTGATAGCCTATTTGTTTAACTTGAATTTTTTTGAGTGGTGTAAAGTTCTCTTGACGCACTGGTCAACGTACCGTCACCTTGTGTCATCATACGTAGCCTTAAATGCCACCTGCAGACTAAAAAGAAACGGATGTTGGTATAACACTGAGTGAGGCGATGCGGAAATTGCCAGCGGCAGATATTTGAGCACTTGTGTATTTTCAATGCTACAGGATAGTACGCCACCATTACCTTTGTGGAAGAGATTCTAGAGAGGGAGAGAGCTCCCTGGGGGGGAATGCTGCTTTAATTCCAAAACTGAGCTTGCACTCGTACATTGTCGAATCTTCACTGATGGCTCCAAAACTGACTCAGGGTCAGGATCTGGAGTATTTTTCGAAGTGAATGGGGATAAGCTTCACTTTTTCTCATGCGGAATATGCTTCGTTCTTCCAGGCTGAGGTATTTGCAGGCCCCAAAGCCATAGACNATGCTGGTTTAATTCCAGCACTGAGCTTGCACTCGTACATTGTCGAATCTTCACTGATGCCTCCAAAACAGACTAAGGGTCAGGATCTGGAGTATTTTTCGAAGTTAATGGGGATAAGCTTATCTTTTTCTCTTGCGGAATATGCTTCGGTCTTCCAGGCTGAGGTATTTGCAGGCCCCAAAGCCATAGACTACGTGGTGGAAAATAGGTGGAGGGGAAGGAGTTTACTTGTCTACAGGTACAGTCAAGCTGCACTTAAGGCATTGTCCAGCCCTCTGACGCTTTGACCACAGTTGGCTTAGATCAGGCATTCCTCGATCCGCAACCAGT
>NW_016191797.1:0-3526 GCF_001687245.7 Rhagoletis zephyria | reverse complement strand
GAAATGAAAAAAAGCAAAAATTAAGAAATAAACCTTGCCGATCACCTCTTGTTGTATGCATTTACCACAGATCTTCACACCAAATTTCAAAGTCATGTGACTCCCGGTTCCGACGTTAAAAGCTGATTAAAAATTTTGCACCTATGTGATGTGCCATGCCGCCTTCTCAGAATCCATTTTTTTTTTATGCGCTATGTTATGTCCAAGGTTACTGGCTAGTTACCAGTTAAAGCATCATGAAAATACATTCCAAAGTTCCGGAGATTAGTGAGTTCAAACAAACAATCATTCTTTAAAAAGAAGTCTCAATGTGCAGACATGACTTTTCTACAGTTTTCTTATAGTATAGATAGATGCAAGAAAAGCTCAACATCTTCGGCAAAAAAAAAAAGGTTCTAAAAAATCAGCGGTAATTTTAGTCACTTGAAACTTGCACATTATGGGGCTACAATTGAATGGGCTATAAAACTGTGTACCCAAAAAAATCTTGAAGCTTTTGAGAAAAAATTTTGAAATTTGGTTGAAATATTTGTGTAGGTTTTTATAATGTTTTAAACTTAAGTTAATATGTTTTTTTTTTTGAAAATGTACTGTATTTTAATTGAAAATCCTTAAAAATAAATAAATGAATGTAAGTGCCAAACAATATCACATTGAAATGGCGTGCTATAGATGTGACTGATACTGTATGAATGCATCAGTGCTGCCAATTATTTTCGAGTAAAAAAATCCAGGTTTTTATAAAAACCCGCTAGAGAAAAGTTAATTCACACAAAACAAAACTTGAAAAATAAATAGGCTTATATTAAAATAATTGTAAGCAAATAATTTGAAACACTACTTGAAATTAAAACTAATATGAGAATAATACAGCTACTACGAACTGTGACTGTGATGAATTGAATATTAATTTTTTAATCGTATCCAAATTATCTGGTAATTTTAAATACATATGGGCATATCCTCGGTTACGGACGTGACATTCGCACGATTGTAGAGTTAAGTAAATCATACGAAAGCTGAAGTCACTTGTAAACAAAATTTGTCGTTGTGTAGCTTCTATACCGTCCTTTGATTGACAAAAAAAAAAAGTTGGGAGCGCTTGGAACACTGACGTCGAGAAAATCGGTGAAAAGGAGGGCATAACGGACGTGACAAAATCAGAAGTGATTTCAGAGTACATGGAAAAATAAGCAAAACTCAGCGAATCCTGTAAGGTGTTCCTTTATTAAACATTCTATAAAAAAAGTCAAATTATGGACCATTGCAACCAATTTATTTTAATCAGAACTAATTCGTTGTTGATTTAATTTTGAATTAAAAACTGGTAACGGACGTGACATATTTTTCCCCCATACAATATTTTTACTAGGAACGCATACTAAATTTAATTTTTTCAGTTCTTCCCCCCACCGTTTCGCGTTTTCAAAACATTTTTAAGCTGAATTTCCCGCTTCCCGCAATTTCTCATTTTCTGCCGCTAAATGGAAAAAAGCCAAATTTGACGGGAAAAGAGCTAAATTGGCAGCCCTGGTATGGACCGAATAGAAAGTTCAATTTGTTACAAGCCATTTTGAACACTAATTATACGATTTTAGCAGGAGTTACACCCTGTAAAACAGCACAATCGGTATTTTTTTGCAGAAATTAACTGTTTTTGTCAGTTGTAGAAATCTTCCTACATTACAAATACTAAAGCTTTTATTATTAGAGGGAGAAACAAAACAAAAATACCTTGAAGGCGCAGCAAAGGATATTTGCTAGTTCAAGATACAGATTTCTAAACCAAATCTTTCTTTTGATACCCACATTGTAATATTTACCTTATCTTATCTATTTAACTGAATTAAATTTTTCAAATCGGTGTCAAGCCGCTTCTAAAATATTTTCTACAGTAAAGTTGCTCTTTATTTTGATACCCTTATTATAATATTTCATTTATTTTATCAATTTAATTGAATAAAATTTTAGTTTGATACCAATAATGCAATATTTTATTTATCTTATTGATTAAATTAAATTAAACGTTTCAAAAAGGTGGCAACGCTATAATTTTTTTCTATATTTTAAGTTAGAGCTCTAGCATTACATCGCAAAAAACTGCATTCCATTCTATGTATTAGTTTTTGTGTTATGCGCCTACAAACATACAGTAAGACACAACAACAACAACAGACAAAAATTCCAAAAAATCTTGATTTGGCTTCTGTTGGTCCCTTTATAATTTTTTTTAACATTTTAAGTAACATTATTTATTAGAAATTATATCTGTAATATTTAGGGTTTGGTCGATAACATATACAAAATAACATATACAAGCAGGTTAGAACGAATTGAAGAATTTTAGGTTTTAATAGATTTACCAACTATAAATAGAAATGCGTCTTCGACTTCAATTAACAAAGAAATAAACTCACCTTAATATTTTTGTTTAGCACTGCAGCGCCATAAACCGAAGTCCCTCTTTCCAGATACAGGAACAACTTTCACTATGCAATAAATTTGATTCACACATTAAATAGTTGAGTTGGCAGATATTTAAATTTTCTTCAAAATATAAAAGAAAATGCAAAAAAAAAATTAAGTACTTGTATCTTTGTATCACACGAATTAACTTTTTTTTTTTCATTAACTTTTCCTTAGTTCTTATTTATGCTTTCCTAAAACGCGCATGAATGCACTTGTCACAAATGTGCATGCACTTGTTCATATAACTGTGTACATAACAGAGAATGCAGCAGGTCAGGTGCGTATATTAACCGTTAGCTGTCAAGGAAAATGACGAGTTGATGCACGCCGCAAAGGTTCACTGACACACTTTCAAACGAACTAACACAGAAGTACTTACATTCAATGTAAATGCAAACAAGTATTCATAACTAAAATGTAGCCTACTTTTAGGCGAGTAAGCACGCTATCAAACTTTTACTTTCATATTAAAAAAAACTGGCAACAAATTGCTAAAAATAAAAATATTTTACTTACTTCTCACTTTAAATTATTTGAACTGCATTATTTTGTTTCGCAACATAGCCACCTCCGCCCACTACGAAGCCGAACACAACGCACACACCCGTACGCACGCATGCATCGGCACTCAAAAGTATTACACGCGCGTCGGCGGCGGTTTTAAAAAGCGTAAACGCGAAGTCCACGTAACGCTGCAATGGCGCTTACAAGTTTGCAAAAGAATTTCACGATAATCGCGAGCGTTTTAAAATGTTTGCGCTAATCCCGTTTTACACTTACAATTTTTGCATTTCCTTTACAAATTACAAACCAATGCGAATGTTGCTTTGGCTCCTCACTTTTCTACACACGCGTACATATCGGCGCACGAATCACGAACGAATTGTGAAGTATGGTTTATAGATTTTTTTTTTACTTTAATTGCGAAAAAAAAAAATTGTTCAGCTTTTACTGTTCACTTTTTATGGGACTTTTACTTTTATATTTAGTAAAATTTTCACAAAACCAAATTCTTATAGTTCACATATCATTTTCATACACACTTTGAAAACACTAT
>NW_016191796.1:0-3526 GCF_001687245.7 Rhagoletis zephyria | reverse complement strand
AAAAGTTATTCGAAATCGTTTGAGCTGAAGGCTAGCTTGCACTGGCTTGTGAAAACATAAATAAAGTTAAAAAATTTAATTGAATCAGAATTTGATTGAAGAAAGCCCCATCTCAGCTGATTTTCAATGTATTTTCGTCTGAGATAGGCCATTTTTGAACCGAATTCTGAAGTAGAGCGTTGTTGAACATTTTTCTGATATTGGACGTTTTCGAACCGGCTGCCCAGACATTTAGGTCGATCTTACACTCAACCATCGATATACTCACATATTCTCACTGTATATATAATTGGAGCTTGCGACATTAATACACCCTTGAAATACTAACGCTGTCATAGCCTTTTTTTGATTTTTTTTTTGTTTTGTCATGATAATGCTCATTTTCTTGGAATCAAGATTTAAGCTTACTTTATTTTCAAAATTCCTTACAGCCAAAAAATCCTTTAAAAACTTTTTAAATTTTTAATCAAGTCTTTTATAAAATTAATTCAAGCTATGCGCATACATATTTACATTCATACTTACATACCTATGTATAACATGAAATTTAGCAGCTGATAAATGAGTGAATGTCAAGTAGTAAGCTATTACATTTGTTAGTGTCTCTTTATATAAAATAAGAAATTTCTATGGAAACCAACCCACGAAAAAACTTAAAAGGACAGGCACCCTCAGGCTTTCTAAATGCTGTCTATTGCTATCTATGCAATCCTGGCCTCATACATGTACATATATACATGGAATGCGTGTGTATAAAGAATAAAAACAATATGTACGTAAATGTACTTGCATGCCCATTTTTTGTGCACAGTCTGAAGCAATTTAGTTTTTTGAACTTAATAGCATGTGGACACTCCCCAGCAAAATACCACTGCCATGAGTAATGACTCTGGTTACCCCTTTGTTGATAACAAACATGCAAGAACGCCTTTTTTAAGCTTTTTGCTCACTACATACATATGTATGTATGTATGTTAGCCTTTTCATTACACCTCTTCCGTCAAGTGCGCCAAAAGTATGTAATTTCTCTACTTCTCCCCTCTCACTGAATTTAGTACAAACTCTTCCATACGCCGCTACATACATACGAATTTCCAACAACTCTGGTCTTTATTGTTGTTGTTTCTTCACTTCCGGTTATTTACTGTTATTTTTGCCGTTTCTTTCCTTGTATGGCATAGCATTTTTCCAGTTGTCACTAAAAGCCACAACAGCCATTTACTCCAGCGGCACTTTTGATGTCCTTCGACGGTTTTGTGATCCTATTTTGGTTGTGCCAACAATGTGTTGTTTGTACAGTTCTCAGAGTAGCGGTGCAAGTAATGTGGAAATAAAATTATAACGGTGATAATTCTTGTTTATTTTGGTTTCCGTTTTTATTGTGATTGCTTTCGAGGATATGGTATACTTAGTATATGTAGAAAAACATTAAACTATTCTCGTCTTCTTAAAGAGCTCCATTTTATAAAGGGACACATACAGTTTTTCACGGACAGTTCTTTAATATTTAATTTACACTCATGAATGGTCTATTCATGAGGAGAATTGCGAGATGTTTGTCAGAAATATTCAGTGACTGCCCCTTCTTGTCGTTATCGCGAAGGATGCCAGGACACAAAATGACACAAATGCTGAAGCCGAGGCTACGCAATGAGCGGCTTAAAATTGAAGCATATGAAACACTATTGAAGTGGCAACGCCGCTCCGCTAATTTATATTATCATGGCGTGTCTAGCCATCTTGTCGCCTATTTCGTTCCCTTTGGTATTGCCCAGCCCAGAAAATAGAGTTTAACGTGACATGGCTCAGTGAAGTCAGCGATGCACGACTTCGGATACATATTACCCAGCCGACTACTTTTTCTATCCTTCAGCCAACGGGGTAAATGGAAATACCATCATTTACCGACATTAAACCGCCATCTCGATCTTGCCTTAACTATAAATCTCAGGTTAAGGTGAGGTAATCAGCTTAGGCGTTGAGTTTGTTATGCAGTCCACTATTAATTACCTCCAAGACCGCTGCGATCAAGTAATGGGTCTGCTTACACAATGTTAATTCCCTTAATCTAAGTACCCCTTTTGTGGCTGCACCTGTTACGAATACTTGTGGTGGCTTCAAGATCTCGTTCAGCCCTCCTTGTGGGGCGCTGCTCACGGCGCCTGATATAGTGCTTTACACAAGATTAGCTCTTCATAGGTTAAAATCGGTCGGACGACTGCTCTCTGAGAAACAAGATGCCACTACGTAATATACATAAATAGCATTATGGGAATTAATGAAGAAAACTGATGCTGTAAAAACTGTCTAAATATCATAACATTTTTCTTGGAAATTTCAAAATTTTTTATTTAGGGATAAGTTTAATCATTTTGCCGAAGTTTAAAAAGTTTATTAAATGTATTATATGTTCGTTCATTTAAAAAAAAAATATATATCGCTGATTTAAAAACGAGTTTTAAAATTTCTAAATAGCGAATAGAAATCCGTTAAGAGCGATCCACAAACCTTGATTTTGAAAAAAATTCAAAAAAAATTTAATCATTTTAATAAACATACATACATATGTATGTACATTGGGGTGTTTCTAAAAAAATTTACAATCTTAAATTCTCACCCTCCCCCGGATTTTTCTATATAAAAATAATACTCGCATTAAAAAAAAAATAAAATATATATATATATATTTGGAACTGCCTCAAAGCCCATAAAGTTGTTCATATATTTTATATGGAGAAAAGCACCTTTTCGTAGAAATGGTACAGAATTCCTGAAAAGCAATATTTTTCGATCGGAAAACCCTACTTCTCTTCAGAAGACTTCCATTAATAATACCATTAAACCATTTATTTTGCCATTTTTTAATACTAACATCTTTTTATGGTCTCCCCATTGATTTTTTTTTTGCTTTTGGGAGTCCTTTAAAAAACAGCTTATTTTAAACATTCTTTTAATAAACAATTAAGTTGAATTTCAATAATTTTACACCATTTATATGAAAAACTATTTTTGCTCTATTTAAAATACATGGGCTTTGAGGTAATTCTAAATATCATTTTTTTTAACAAAAAAAAAATACTGGTATTCTCTTTTTTCATTTAGAAAATTCCTAGTGGGGAAAGCTTAACATTACTTTTTTCCCTGCATGTATTTTTGGACCACTCTGATGTACATACATACAGCTATGGTCAAAGAATTAGAACCAAAATTCGATATGATATTGGTTGGAACTTACAGATGCTTATTTATTTATATTTAATAATTTTCATTTAAAATGTAATTTAATCTATAACAGAAACAACATGAATAAAAATTCCAAAACTTGCACAAAATTGATCGATTTTCAATAAATTTTCATCAAAATTAAAAATTTTTTTTCTTGCAACAAGAAAAAATCAAGAGTAATTTTTAGCTACTTGAAACTTGCACTTTATTAAACTAAAATTGCAAAGGCTGCAAATCTGCATAACCGAAAATTTTCTAAAAATTTTTATTAAAAAGTTTGACATTTTGATGAAAATTTTTT
>NW_016191794.1:0-3526 GCF_001687245.7 Rhagoletis zephyria | reverse complement strand
TCACGCCATCCTAAATTAGCAAATCATTAATAATAAAATGCGTTAAATATAGTTAAAAATAAGTATGTTATACGAATACTTCAATGATTCGTTTCGATTTGATGCGCTTTTTTGTATCGGCTTCATTACCGGCAACTGGTAGCTACAAATGTAGGAAGTGGGCGGCTTCGTTGGCGTCAGCAAAATCGACACTAGCAATTCCGCCAAAATCGATACCAGTACCAGCAAGTACATTGTCGCTACCTCCATGTCCACCAACCAACACAGCCGGTTTCGGTGGCCACTAGCAATCAGCGAATTAATAGTAAACGTTGCACTTACCTTGCAGCGTGACTTCGATTACACTGGTTTACAGCAAAAATTTTCTGTGGATGCCACTGTCCAACTCCTATGTAAAATTGCTCGCTGATTCCGAAAATCGAGTTAATTTTTTTTTCTATGGATAACTTTTCGAGATATTTGCAATCTACCCTTATTCAGCTTTAAAAAATAGTGGCTTTACTTAATCTCGTGTATCTTACGAACCAATTGATTAACCGTAATACGAGGAACGGTAAGTGAAAGCAAATAAAATTCTCCATAAACCGTATATACATCACTTTCCGATAGCCCTGATAGTTCCTGAGAAAATAATTAATCATTTATGACACCTCTTGTGTTCGATTCAAACACTCTACCTACTCAAGTATACGTGGCGTATGAGTAACACTCTGTTCTGCTCATATTTCATACACAAAATCCTTGCGCATTTTCATTTGTCCAATCATTATTTTCTTATTTAATAATCGATTTTCTTTATCGGTAACTTATTTTTTTCTACAGGAACAGGGTTTAACACAAAGGCAACACTTTCACAGAAACTGCTATTTTTTGACTTTTGTTTGTTAAAATTTCAATTTTTTGAATTTTCCCATAAAAAAAAAAAAAAAAAATCGGGAATGAAACCGTCAAGGATATCGAAAAGTGATATATAAATGGTTTATGATTATTATTTTCTTTTTATTTGCCGTATCTCGTATTGCGATTATTTAATTGGTTCGTAAAATGTAGCTGAATAACTGGAACCACTCTTTTTTTTAAAGATGGATAACGGTAGATTGCAAATATCTCGAAAAGTTATCCATAGAAAAAAAAATTAACTCGATTTTCGGAATCAGCGAGCGATTCTACACACAAATTGGATAATGGCGTCTGGAGAACAAAATCAAAATTAAAATTTGTGATCCAGTGTTACATGTGTGTGCATCCCAGCCAGCAAAACATCCGAAAATTAATCCGAAAACGGAAGGAAAAGTGTATAAAATGCGAATTTTTCTGCGTTTTCCGTTTCAGTTTTCGGATATTTCGACGATACATCTCCCCACTACAATGTGCGCCAGAAAAGTACAGGAAATGGTTCTGAAACGGTCACGATTTGGGATGCTTTTCTAAAATCAGTCTGAATACGCCTTGTTTCTGCACTTCACAGATGCTTTTTCATAGTTCAGAAAAAAATAAAACTATAAATAACCAATCTTTTTATTGCGACTGAAGGCATTCGAACCCGGGACTTCGTGAATGCTAGTAAACTCAATTACTGCCCAATACGTATGCATATTGTCAAATGTTCAGATTGAGCAATTATTTTCAGATTGAACACGTTTTCAGTAAGTTTCAGGATACTAAAAATTTACAAAAACTTAACGTGCTGCTGGCTGGAATGTTTGGCGAGTGCTTTTATTACACTGGAGATCTGAGTAGAATTAGAATTTTATGGAGTTAATGAGCATTTAACTAGGCTGTCTATTAGAGTATTCGAATATTAATTTTTTTTCCAAAACCGGGTTTCGATTTATTAGAAAAATTTCAAGTTGACAAAACCCGGTTCCCTATTTTGAAATTAAGAAAACACCGGATAAGCCGGTTTTATTTTTATTTAAGGCCCCCGAAAACAACGCGCATGGGCTATATTTCCCAAAAAAGAGAAATAAAGCCCATGGGCGTTATTTACATTTCGAAGGGGAAATAGCTCCCTCCAATAAAAGGCAATAAAGCCCCCGGAGTTTATTTCTGAAAAGCAAATTATTGGAAATTAAGGGTAAATCGTTACTGTTTTTTAGCCTTCAATGGGTTTTCAGGGATGGCGCGCAAACGCGGCGGCCGCGGCGAGTGCTTTTGCCGTCGTAGCAAATATAAAATACTGTTCATCCCCAAATAACCTAGGATGTAATTTTAAAACTATTCAGGGATTTCCCTTAAACTGGAAAAGCCTGGAAAAGTTAGAAAAGTTCAAAGCTTTTATTGAAAGATCAAATTTTTATTGAAATGAAAATCTGGTTTGTTCAATCAAAAAATCCGGTTAATTCGATATTCGAAAAATAAAGATTATAAAAAACCGCCTTTAGACATTCTGCCTTATCCTGAGTTTCACCTGAAAAAAAATTCACCCGAAATTGGTCATCCGCCCATAGTAAACCATGGAAACCAAAAGTAAAAAGTGAACCGGTTCGGGGAAAATGAAAGGCTGATTAAAAAAAATAAAACGGTGGAAACCGGTTTGGAAAAACCGAGTAAATCACCCTAATACATACACTTCAAGAAGCAATTTCTCCTTATTTAATATTGATATGATGGAAAAGGTTCAACTTACGACTAAAATTATTTTAGGAAAATGCTAAGTGCTTAGGAAAAAATGCTGAAAAAATGGCTGTTTGTCTCATTAAGAATATTATAATTTTATTTTTACAAGCCCAAAGCTTTCATATTCGTTTGCATAATTTAATATTTGCCATGGTGGTGACGAATATAGATTTCGGAACTTTACCAAATAAGAATTTCGAAAAAATTTGCTTTTGCTATCAATGCCAAAAAAAACAGTATTTCCTTCTCAAACCAGTAAATATAAAGTTTCTAAAAGTCGTGTCTCTTTTATTTCAAAATCTAAAAATAACTTTTATTTACAGGTTCGGAATAAATAAATAAGTGGTAAACACTGAAGTGAGATGATATGCCTGTATATNAAAAAAGCGTTAGGAACATTTTTCTTTTCAAAATTTGATTTTTGATACGGAAATGTTCCTAGAGCAGCAAGGTGCATTTCTGCATTAAAACACAATTTTGAAAAAATGTAGCTTACATCTTTTTGGCGGTATTCAACAAATGACCATTATTTCAAGCAACTTTCTTAAACAAAACTTATTATTTTCGGCGCTAGGTATAACTTATTTCCTTTTTTGTTACATTTAAAATCGTAACGTTAAACCAAACCTGATGCAGGCAGAGCTGCGGAAAAAGCTAGTCATAAATACTTATATAAAGACATTTTGTAGTAAGTCTGAAAAAATGTATAAATTAAAAGTATAAAATAGTTCATTAACGAAGGAGGCTTTTGCGCCCCTAGACACGCCAATCCCCCTTGCTACGCCACTGGTAGGAAGTCCTAGACTTTACAACACATATGAAAATAATATGAAAGCAGATCCCTGCAGTCTACATATGCATGCTTACATCTTTCCATAAATATTCCTATTCTTATTTGTAGTCATTC
>NW_016191793.1:0-3526 GCF_001687245.7 Rhagoletis zephyria | reverse complement strand
TAGATAGTTATTTCTGTCTAGCCTTCGAAATTTTATTATTTCCATTGCTATCTAAACGACTGAAAAAAATGCATAATACTGCGGGATATATACATATTAGATATCACTGTTTTATATCATTGAAGTACTTCATCGATTATTATTTCTTTACGATTCAAGAAACATACATGTTGAAAAATGTATTAACCGGAAGCTGCTTTCAAATTCATAATTCAATCAATAAAATCTGCCCGACATTTACACTATAAATTTTGCAAAAATCTTTCTAAAACTAACCTTGTGCGTTGAAAAGCAAATCATTAAAAAAAAAAAATAATATATCCAATAAATATCTCCTAGGGATCCTTCAACAAATAAACTCGACGTTCATATTGACAGACAATGTGCTTGATAGACAGGCATGCAGACAGAGGCAGCAAGTGATGCGCTGACATGTTCTAATTTCTTAAGCACTTACAAATTCAAAAATGTTGCCGCGCTCTCCGCCACCCCCGCTTGTAGACACTTCGCACAAGCAATCGTACGCCCCAATAAGCATCGAGCAGCATTTTCTCTCTACACCTCCCCACCACCTCCGCGTAGGCACAAAGCTTTCGCACTCTTTGCCATCTTTAGCACCTGCGATCATATCCGTTTCTTGATGTCTCGACACTCATAACTTTTCCCATTGCTTTATCCATCTTTTCATTATTGGTTCATCTGTTCTTCGTTCGCTCTTCAATGTCCATCTGTCTTCGGAATGTCTGGTACTGACTGAAATTGCGGTTTGGCATCTGTTTTTCTTTCGGCAGACCTTGTTTCGCCTCAGACATACTTCTCACACGTGCTCGACGGTTTCTCTTTTTTTTTTTTTTACTTTGTTTTATATTCTTTCATATGTACATATGTATGTAGGTATGTTGTGGGTTAAATAAAAGCATAAACCAAGCAGCAACCATATTGACCATTCATGAAATGTTGTTTATAATCGGATTATCATCAAATTTGCTTGTTTTCATTTTTACAAGAATGCATGTTTGCACTTTCGCACTTGTCTATTTTGAATATTATTTTATTGTAAATGCGCACAGATACTCAAAATGTCAGAAATATTTCTTTGCACATACCACAGGCCGTGTATATTGTCTATACTTACCTAGAAAAATAGAAGGTTAAGGGCAAAAGATGGACGCACTTGAAATTCGCCATCGTAAAAGGGGTGACCAGATGTGCATAAAAATAGTTATGTTAACTTAGCTTAAAACTAAATAAATGAGCTGATTGGTTCATAATAGAGAATTGCTAAGAGTTCTGTCATTCAAGACACTCTTAAAGATTTCTAAGTATTTTTTTTAACAACGTCAAAATAATATAATTACAGTCTCTTTAAACCTTTCATATATGAACAAGTGAAAAAACCAAAGGTCAAGTTAAGTTAGACCGGCAGCGCTGGTTAAAAGTTTACTTAGATAAGGCACAGGCTCAATGTGTTACCTAGCAGAGCGCTTACCCGAGCTATCTGCCTTTAAACCTCTTAGCAGATCATCTAATGGAATTTTTCCTTATCTGTCTAAATTCTCGATGAGGGTCATGTCTAAAGATAAAAAATACGAAGGTGATATTTGGGGCTATATGAAATACTATAATATTAAAAAAAAAATCCGAAAAAAATACGGTTAAAGAATTAAAAAACTAGTAAGAGCACATGCAGCATGGTAAAAATTTTTGCTAAAATATTGTTTATACCATACCCCCAACTGATCTTAAAAAATCTTGAAATTTTCTAGGTTTTTTTTTTTTAATTATAAAGTTTTTGAATTTTCGAAAAATTTTTTCCCAAACTTTAGATAATTTGTGTTACGGAATTTTAATTCAATTTATTTTATTTTTTTTTCAAAGTTCAAAAATACATATCTTTAAAGAAATACCTGCTAGAAAATTTTAGAATCTTTTTAGGTCAATTAGAGGTATTGAAAAAATAAGCCAAAAATTTGAATACATTTTTTACGATTTTTTAAATTGCAAAATTCTGTATTTTTTTGTGGCCTCAAATATAAAAAGTTACCAAAATTTGTATACCTTTTCTACGATTTTTAAAATTCTTAAATTCTGTAACTTTTTTATTTCTCGATTCTTTTTTTAAACATGAATATTTTTTTCATATCCCCAAATGTAACCTTTGAAATGAGATCTGAACCTTTTTGTTAGTATAATAGTTTTTGTGATATTAAAAAACTTACAAAATTGCGGAAATGGCAAAATTCTGATCTCAGGAGTGCTACAAAGGTAGACAAACATATGCATTTCATCTTTGAATTATGTTTATTATCTGGTCACCTTATTTATGCCATTTATACCAAGAAATGGGCAACTACAAGCAATTTTCAATAATCCTATGCCAGTGAAAAAGCTTTTTACCCGTTCAGTTTTCAAAAAGTTTTCGCGCACACATTAGTTCAAAGACTATCAATCAGATTTCTAGGCGTGTGCGGTGGATGAGCATTTGCATTTTTTTTTTTGCAAAGCTAAAATTCGCTAATTGCTTGAAGATTTTAATAAAAAAAAATGTTGAATCCTGTGAAATAAAAGGATTAAAAATATGTAGTGATTGAATATGGACAATTATTTATATGGAACGGGTTAGGAAATGTAGTCGACAATGCTATTAGTGAGGTGATTTCTAAGGTTGCCAAGAAGTCGAAGGAGAAGAAGAAGCAGTGAAAAAAATCTATAATGCAAGAAATGGAAGAAAATCCATATTTTCCTGGCATATACTAAATTGCAATTAAAATAATTAAATTTTTGAAATACGCTGATAGAAGTTAAACTATTTTAAAGAAAAAAAAGCAAAATAAGAAGGGGGGAAAAAGTTATATAAATTTTAGCGTGGAAGCATATTTTATGGTTGAGCTATTAAGTGAAAAAATGCGAAAAAGAGAAAAAAGTTTGTGAAATATATCTTACAAAAATATTTGATAAGAAAAAATTATAGAAAATCAATAAAATTTGCATATTAATGCCAATGGTGAATATTTTTGTAAAAAATCTATTGAATAATTACGCGTAAAAAGTTGAAATTTCAATGATTTGAAAATTAATAATTTTCGAAATTCTTCTTCAAACAAGATTTACCGATAGCTGCAAATATCTTGCATGAAGAGCGTAATTCCTACAAAATGATGACAGTCTTCAGAAGCCGATAATAACAAAATAAATCAGAAGACAGCCTACAGAAAGCTATAAAGTCATTGGATATGAATCAGTCACCTTGACGCCTAGCAGGTGCAGCAAAGCATGTTTTCGGCCCCAGCCACTCAGCCAGCAGGGGCCGTCGAGACCGCAGACTACAGACGAGTCAAATGCAGCTAAAAACAAATATACAACAAATATTGACAATGTCTGCATTGGCCGTCCAAGGACTATGCGAGCATGAGCCTAAGCGGGATGTCGTAGTTGTTGACCGCCAAATGCGCATTTCGCAATTAAAATAATTCAATAAAAAAAAATGGAATGAAACAAGCAAAAAATCTGTGTAAATTATTGTGCG
>NW_016191792.1:0-3526 GCF_001687245.7 Rhagoletis zephyria | reverse complement strand
TGGTTTTCGAGCCACTTTCGAGCTTAAGGGAATCCCCTAAGTATTTTATGTGAAATTCAACGAGAATTTTCCGAAGAAATCATAATTTCTGTCCTTTAGCTTGAAAATACCCTTCCAATGATAAATAATTCTTTATACCTTAGAAGTTTAGTTTGGCTGTGAAAGATTTATATAAAAAACATGGCATACACCTCATCTACTCCTTGCCATCGTACTTGAATTTCCCAGCTGTCAGACCATCAGCGTCAGTCGTTTTGTAGTTTTTCAGCCGCCAAATTTCTGACGGGCGATGGGGCATCTTCACTAATTTTAGTGATTTTATCTTTCAATAGGGTGATTTAAGGTTAATCAATTGCTGTAACAACTTTCCGTAGTGTACTGTTTGATCGATCTAAGGAGACATCTACAAAAATTGGAAAACTCTATAGGCAAAGGGCTGAGTTTGCCGTTTCGGAGGCAGCTAGTAGACGCCAAGAATGATAGAATGCAAGATTGCGAATGGCCGGCGGAGATGACGTTTCTCAAGTAAAATTAAACAAAGCTGAAACGGATGATAAAAAAAACTATCAAAACAGTCGAATTTCTTAAAATTCAATTTTTCGACAGCAGACATTTATTAAGAAAATGCAAAAACTGTGAAAGAATACATACAGTTGTCCACAAAATAATAGGTGCGCAATATTTTGATCAATTTTGAATATTTTTTGTTTTTTTATCTATTTAATATTATGTAGTTTTGTAGCCCACTTTTTTTTACACCCGAGCGCACTTGTGCACAAGGGTATTATAACTTTGTTCACATAACGGTTGTTTGTAACAGGCAAAACGAATCGAGATAGATATAGACAAATGTATACATAAATGATCAGAATGAAAAGAGAAATCGATTAAGCGGTGACTGTCTGTCCGTCCGTCCGTCCGTCTGTGCACACGATAACTCGAGTAAAAATTGAGATATCTTAACGAAACTTGGTACGTGCACTTCTTTCGGGCGTAGGACGGATGGTATTGAAAATGGGCAAAATCGGACAATAACCACGCCTACTTCCCATATAACGGTAATTTTCAGAAATACGAAAACTGCGATATTTTAGTAACTACTGAAGATTATTCACTCAAAATTGATATTTACAATAATTTTTAGACGAAAAATAAGAATATTATACATCTTTGGAAAATGGGCGTAGCCACGCCCACTTATGGTTACATGTGTATATCTTGGTAACCGTTGCACCAATTTCTTCCAAACTTGGCACAGTTTTTAAAATCGGACGATAACCACGCCTACATCCCATATAACGGTAATTTAGAGAAATACAAAATCTTCGATAAATCAGTAAATATTGAAGCTAATTTATTCAAAATTGATGCTTGCAAGAATTCTTTACCAAGAAATACGTTTATGGTAAAATTTTGGAAAATGGGCGTGGTACCGCCCACTTATGATCACATATATGTATATCGGTAACCGTTCTACCAATTTGTACCAAACTCGGTATTTTTATTGTGCTTGCCACATGAAAGAAAAACGTTGAAAATTATTGGAAGCGGACCAAAATTACGGTCGCTTTTCATATAACGGTAAATTTCAGAAATGCTTGAAACTTCAATATTTCGAAATTGAAGGACGGTAATTTACTCCAAATTGATACACCCCGGCTTACCATGTAGCGGTTGCTTTTGGAAAGGTGAAAAAATATATATTTAATACTTGCGCCGGGTATTTAATGTTCGGCTCCGCCCGAACTTAGACTTTCTTACTTGTTTGTCTTTGCCTTTGTCGATGTCTTTGTATATGCTTCTGTCTATTTTTTGTCTTTATTTTTATATCCATCTTCATCTTCACATCAATTTCATTTTATATTTCTCTTTATCATTGTCTTTATCTCTGTCGTCATTCTTATACTTATCATTGTCTTTGCCTTTACATTTGTGTCTCGCAGCCCCCAGTGGCATTCAACGTAGCCGTTCGCTTTCTGTCCACGCCATATACTTACTACCTTCACCGAGTTTAAATATTTAACGCAAATATATCCGAACGCGATTAAGTAGTTCCACTTCAATAAGAATGGATTTGAAATAAATTAATTTTTTCGAAGTCCGTGCACTGCTCTTAGTACCTTTGGTGCATAATATATCCTACGGCTTAGTGTGAGTTCGAAGCTCTTTGGCAACCCGCGGTGTCGGGTGTACGTTGCCGTACGACCTAACTTTATTTCTAGCCAAAAAACTGTACTAAGTAAATGAGTACGTCATGAATGGTAAATAAAATTATTTTGTCTTACACCATTTTGTGTTCTTTCCCTTTTCAACACTCTAGCGGAACAATTTTCCACTTGATTTAACATAAAAAGTTATGAAAAATGGTATTGCATGGCCACACCGCGCAATAGCTTTACGTTAATACGGTAACGATTTGCACATACAATACATAACTAGGTATGTTTTTCTATGTGCAGCCATATTTTCTAAGTAGATATACAAATATTATATTTAAATATATCTGTGAAAATGTGGAAGAACTCTTATTTATGTACTTAGGATTTGTCCAGAATTTCTGTGTTGCATGTAATATTAAAGTTCTCATCTAATTAAGAAATTGGTCAAAGCTATAGCTTTATTTGTTCGATCTGAAATCAAAACTATCATCATAACATAAGTTGTTTTATCGAAAGTCCCTTAATCCGATTTACATCAATAAACCAACCTTACTACCGCCTGCAATAGTCGATCACAACCAATTAACAAACGACTTCTATTCAACAAAGGACCAAACAAATATGTATGTAGATAAGTTCATAATTTGTTTTACAATAACTTGTTTTACATATGTACATAAATTCGGCCATGTATTCCTTTGTCGATAAATTGATTAATTTCGATATCATTGCAGAAAGCTTAGGCGTCACCACCATAGTGATCACTTAAGGTGGCAGAAGTGGGAACGGCAACCTCTCCTCTGCGTCAGATATGCTTGAGTGAAGAGGCAACCCCAAGCTAAACAATAATACTTGTATGTGTACCCGTGACATTAGATAAAATGAGTTCATCGTTATATGGCGCCTTCAAATTAGTAATAAATAAATGATGGCTTACAAAATGATATTTGAGCAGGGTGGGTCGGCTGCGTTGGTTCCTTGCGTTACTTTAACATATATGCATACATACACGTAATTGAATACCCTGTAGGGAAAACTACTAGTTGTGAACTAGAATTCTTCCAGTTTGCCTTTCAGCCCAACTAGTTCACGTTTTTCGATATTAACGACTGGTATTTTTAACATGGCGATATCCTACGAGATGTCAAATGTCAGGCTGTGCATCTGCATCTACTAATAGAAATACTAGTAGTATTATACCAGTTGACGGGATAGTCTGCCAATTCATCCCCTGCCAAAAGCATAAGTATGCCTTTTTGCTCGCCGCGCTCCACAAGTCGCAATGGCCGACAGAGCAAAACACTCGCGTGGTATGCCTGAGGTTTCAGGTTCAAATTCTGGCGCAGGGAAATTTTTTTTTATTTTTT
>NW_016191791.1:0-3526 GCF_001687245.7 Rhagoletis zephyria | reverse complement strand
AGGTAATGCGAATGTAATACAACTTGGGAATCAGGCGAAAGAGATTGAAAAAGGCTTTAGTTTGAAAGTATTTAAAAAAAATTTAATTTGGTTCACCTATACACAAAGTATTTGAAATATTAAACTATCAGTCGAACGAGACTTAAGAAAGCTTTAGTTTGAAAATATCTTTAATAAGGTTCCGAGTAGGAATTTTTCGTGAAGGTCTTTAGATATAAACCACTCTGTCGAATTTCAAAAATTGGCAGACAAATTGAAAATATTGGTCTTTAAATGTGCGATAAGGTTTTATTTTTTAAGTTAGAGACTTAGTATGAACGGTTGCACGGTTTAGATGAAATATGACACTCGGATCGCTGTAACTCTGACTAAATGCTTAAACAGAAGATCAACTGCAGTTAATTTCCGAGTTGGTCCGGATCAACGCTGACGTCCGTTTATGCTTTAACATTTGGAATATTTAGTTTTTAGGGCGTTGAAACTGAATTTTGGGCGTTTTAACGCCATGCGGGCTCGCTAGTAGGCGGCAAAATAGATCAAATTTGGTCGCGGTGCAATGGGCCTGCAGACCTATCTTTACATAACCATAACCATATATTTATGTATTAAATACAATATAACAATTTTGCATTGGTATGAAACTAAAATTATATTATTATATATATGGAATATCTGTTGTTCTGAGACATAATTTGTATCCCAGAATCCGCAGGAAAGGTGAAGACTGGCTTGATTAATATAACCATCGCAATAAGAGCATCAAAATTATTAGCACAACTCTATAACATTCGATAAAACATATTGATGTGTAGCTGTAGTATTACTGGACAGCAAAACGTTAAGCCGTATGTTACGCGTGAAGGTCCGCGGGCAAAAACTAGTATTAAATATGTGTATTTTCGTCTCGAAGCAATAGTAACGAAGAGTACAAAATACATACAAACATATTACATAAAACGTACTGCATGTACCGTCGACATTTTGCTGACAAAGTCATTAGGCGCTACGTATTTTATGTTATTTTTTTAATAACTCTACTCATTTCGCATGAAAATTCCAAGAATTTCCATACTTATTACAACAGGAAGTTTTTAAATAATTTGAAATCCTACACGNAATTTACACTTTTCATAAAATTAGCATAATTTAATACATAATTGTCTAATAAAGCGTATATTCTTTTCCATTGTCTTCACACAAGCAAGTAACGAGATATTCTTCAAGATAGTATGAGGCCTTAAAGCACTAACGTACGCTTTTATATAGCAACAAATGCAAGTAGATAGTAGACCAAAATTAGTATGCGCATACATGACAAGACGTGGAAAGGGTTTTAAATCAGACAAGAAGAGTCGTAAAATCTGAAGAAAAAATCCTACATACATACATATTACAAGAGAAAGCGGGAAACGGACGACAGGCAATAAATACCCACGTATGTATGTATGTATATTAAAATGGCGCACTCTCAAGAAGTTGGTAGTTGGAGTGTTAAGCAGGCATGCCTTGTATACATACATATGTGGGAGTAAAGTAGAAGAAGCAGCTGCAAGAAGGCTCAAGTTTATGCTGGCCAAAGAATGCCTGCTGCCTTACGACAGCCATAAATGTGAGCGATTGATTTGACGATTGCAGAGGTTTGGCAATGAAGGAGACACTCATATGTTGAAGATGTATTTTTTCTTATATGATTCGAAAATTTTTCTTATTATTTTTTAGTGTTTGTATTTTGTTGCATTGCCAATTCCTCGCAGGTAACTTTATGCAAAACACGTTGCAACTCAGGGCAGCCAGCGTTGGCCCGCTTCTTTATTTTCAGCTGCTTGGCAAACCAATCGAAAGCAGCTGCCTTCTTCGGCTGCCAAGCGCTTGTCCAAAAGCTTGGCTCAATTGCTTTGGGGAGCCATGTTGCAGCCACAAAGGTTCTTAGTATTCTGCTTGGGTGCTGGCTGGCGTCGTTGGCTTTTAAATGCGGCCAAGTTGGCTATGCGCAACAACAGAATACAGAAAACATGTTTTTCAAAATTAATGCTCGATGCCTACATAGCACGAATGGGTACAACATGGGGCCTTACTTGAGTCGCCATTTACTAGACAGGTAAATATGTAAGTAATAAACTTCAATGTGTATCTAAGCTCAACTCGTTGGAAAAACTTGTTTCTTGGCAGTTAGCCAGCCAGCCAGCTACCAAGCCAACGATCAGCTACATGCCACTCGCATAAACATGAGTCTCAAGCCAAGTCTACAGAATTGCCTTTTGTTTAAGTTAGCTCAACAGCTTAGCATAAAAATCACTAAAAAAATCAGTCAGTACCTACGAAAAGAATCAACATTTTCTATGTATCCATGCGAACGAGTTTAAAGTGGAGTTAAAAGAAA
This sequence comes from Rhagoletis zephyria, assembly GCF_001687245.7. Classification (NCBI taxonomy): domain Eukaryota; kingdom Metazoa; phylum Arthropoda; class Insecta; order Diptera; family Tephritidae; genus Rhagoletis; species Rhagoletis zephyria. The sequence goes on along the minus strand of NW_016191791.1, from coordinate 1,146 downwards.
CGGCAAGAAAAGAAACAAACAACTTGGCCACTTATGCACTACTGAGCTGGAATTAAGCTTCCATTTACACATACACACACACACACACGCTTTTGTTGAGTGGCAATAGAAACCGCACAGAAAACAAAAAGATAAATATCTTCAAAACCGGCTTTGTCGTATGTATCCTCTTCTCCAGCTTCAATGTTCCCCAACCAGGCCAGCAAAGCATTCTACTGGTGCGAGAGAGTTGTATACCAGATTTTAATTGGGGGGCATTTATCTGCAGCCAACTTTGGGCCATCAAACCGCTGCCGCAAATTTGCTGTTCGCTTCAAATATGTTCGCCGTTTAAGTTCGTAGGTCTGGGAACAGTTGCGCTGCTTTATATGCGCTACGTGTTGCTGGGAGTTTCTTTCGCAACATGCATTCAGCAGCATTGTTGCGCGCGCTATTGCATACTGGAAACAATGTTTCATATGCAACAGCAGGGTGGTTAGTCGCTTTGCGGTTCGCCCGAATGTTGCTGCTCGGTTGCCTCAACTTGTTTGAGTTGAACATTTATAAAGAAATCAAAGAGCATGTGTGTGTGTTTCTGGGGGAAACTTGTTGATTCGAGCGCATGTAATGCATTTTTGAATTTATGATTTTACATGTAATCTTTGTAAGGAAATTTACTTCATTCACATAATGTCTTATAAGCACCCAAACTCATTCAATTTATATTTTTTTCCGACGCTAGGAATTGAGCGCACAATACAACCATGGTCGCAATGCACATCGTTTATTATATCTACTTACATACCGACCTCTTTGCGCCAAAGTATCGTATGTTACATTTTTTATTCACTTTTTGACTCTTCTGTAAAATTTGATTTGTGTAACATACGATAATTTTGCGCAAAGGGGTCGATATGTCTGGTTTCTGTATAAATTCGTGCTTATTTATGTAGGTACCTAGTTGTTTGTTAAGTATAGAGGTTAAAGATCCTCCTTTGATAAAACCTATTTTTGGCTTTTTTGAATAACCTTCCGCAAAATTAAAACAATTTCCTTATTTATTTTTAAACGTATTTTAATTAAATTTAATTCTTGAATTTAATTAATTATTTAATATTTAATTTTATGGCATTTTGTTTTATTTTATTTTATTTTATTTTATTTTAT
>NW_016191790.1:0-3526 GCF_001687245.7 Rhagoletis zephyria | reverse complement strand
CCATACAGACTTAGCCTCCGATGAGGAAGAAATAGAGGATGATGAAGAAATTAGCTTACATTTAACATCGATTCCAAAAAAATACTCTATTTCTGTAGATGAAAGTGAAAGTAAAACAAAACCAGAAAATAGGGCTGGAGATTATGTTGAAACATCCACCAACTCCAAGGAGAGTACAAAAAAGGTATACGGGCCTGCAGTGGTACGGCGTGAATTGTTAGACGGCGATGATCTAGTTACTCCAGCACAAGACTCCCTAAAGCCACAAGGTGGAATGCAGTCAACGGAAAGAACCTGCGGTATTGCGGACACTGAAGCGGAGAGTGCGAAAAAAAAGCGAAGGCAACGGCAACGACAACGACAAAAACGGCTAGAAAGTGATATAGACGAGCTGGAGGAACACGAATCCAGTGATAAGTATGCGAAGTGGGTACCACCACCCAATCAAAGTGGTGATGGATACACAGAATTGAATGAAAAATATGGATACTAAACCACGATTATCTGATTGTATAACATTTACAAAATATATTACTTTTCGCAATTCCCCTCATATTACGCTAAAAGAAAAATTATTTAAATACGTATACAAATTTTATTTTCTTCAACAATTTCACAAGGAACTAAAACAAGTTAACTGCCTTTTGGTCGTGCCAGTTCAATAATCCTAGGTGATGCCTTGGCTTTGAGTGCAGCCGGAGAGATTGCGAATGGATTTTCCCGAATATGAGCATTGTCAAATTCCTTTGGTTCTGCTAACTCCTTGATGCGTGCAGTAGCGCGCGCTTTCAGTGCATTCGGTGATATTGAGAAAGGATTCTCCTTGAGGTCTGATTCGGCTACACCTTTCTCGCGGGCAGTAGCCAACTCTTTAGTACGTTTTGTAGCTGGGGATATAATTTGTAAAACAATAATTGTTTTAATTTTATAAACAATGTTTTGAGGAAATCAAAGTACCTTTATGCGTTAAAGCAGCAGGATTAACCGGTATGGGCAAACTTTGAATAATCGCAGACTCATCAAACATTTTTGGTTGCGCGATTTTCAGTATTCGTTCCGTGGGCTTGTAAAATTTCATTCCTGGAGTAAGCAACCAAGGTTCTTTTGTTGGTTCTTCACGGGTTTTCGGTAGTGCCAGCAGTTTAATTCGGCCCATCTCTTCAGGTTTCTTTTTTTTAACTGGCTGTAAAATGTAAAACAAATTTGTGGGCATACAAATTTAGGAATACAATTAATTTTTGTAATAAAGGAATTCCTATGCATGTTACTAGTTTAGGCTGTTTGGGTTCTTTTTTAGGCTTCGCCAATTTTTGAAGATATTTCGTGTGATTCTTCCATTCAGTGTCATCCCATTTATGTATTGGAATTCTGTAAAACAATTTTTTTAATTTTATTTTAAGTGTAATAAATTATTAATTAGATCATATTTTACTTTTTCTGAGGCGGTTGTATATTACTCAAGCGACTATACACAGAAAACAGGCTTAGACGTATTAAACGATTTATCCCCAATATTCTTAAAGGTTCAAAAAAATCCTTCACTCTATTCTTGAACAAAAGCAGCTTTCTGCGCCAACACGCATACAAATAATTACGATTACCAAAAATAAATGTAATTCTTCTATCTTACCGCACACCCGGCAGGGCTAATTGTTCAGTGCGTGTTCGCATGGGTGTTTCTCGCACAAATTCAATTGGCTTTTTATATTTACATGGACATTTTGGTATGAATTCTCCCCTCAAGTGCCTTGTCCGCTGAGCCATTCGCAGTATTCGCTTGCGTTTCGTGAACATATTTTTGTGGCGCTCCACTAGTCGTTGCCAACTCTTGCTTATACCCGGCAAAAAACAACTTATGTTTTCGGGCAGTTTATCAAATGTAGGACAACATTTTGTACTCTTTGAAACCTTATGCATCTTAGTTTTTTTATATGAAGTATTTTTATATATTTTGCACTAAAAATTTTGTTTCGTGTTTCACAACTTATTTATGTATGTATTTTGAAAAAAGAAACCAAAAATTCTATTGTAGACTTTCAAGAGCATTGAAACTGAAACAAGTGAAAAAGTGACTCAAGTGAAACTAATTTCGTCCACTGAGTCTGAGTCAAAGTGCATTTTTTTTTGCAACAGTAGTGAGTTAATTTGTCTTGTGCAGAAATCAAATTCCATAATTACTTTCGGTAATTAGTCAGTGCATTTCAAATCTTTGTGATACGATGAAAAATGCATTGGCCCTTTGCCAGTAGGCTTATATGAACATGGAATAAGAACTCTCATTTAACTTAGGTATAACTTTTTATTAAATAAAAATGTTAACTTAAAATTGATTTATATCGCATGCAATAATTTGCACTTTAATTAAAAGCAAAAAAAAAAAAACAATTAACTCCGATATAGACCAGTATCATAGGTCCTCGGCTTAGCTAGGGTGCGTTCAGAAATGCATCAAGCCAAAGCATCAGTCTCTTTTACTTCTAAACTATAGCTGATGGAAATGCCCTATTTACGCAACTAAGTTCCAATTAGGCAATGAACCGTGGTTGCGCATATTGGACATTTCCATCAATTATAGTTTAGAAATAAATACGTCTGATGCTTTGGCTTGATGCATTTCTGAACACACCCCTAGTTCCCTCAGATGGGGCGTAATCCTTGCCCGCAATGCTCTCGGCGACACTTTAAATACACGTGTGTGTTTGTCAAGGAATTCCCTGGGCTCTGCTAGTTCCATTATCCTTCGCGAAACCTTAGCTTTTAGTGCACTGGGATTTATTTTGAATGGAACTTCCTTAACGTCTGGTTTGTGGTGATAAATTGGTGGCGAGGTTCTTTAATACGTTCAGTGGCTGAAAGAATAGAGGGTGTTAGTTTTTATTCTATTTTAATTTTTCCATAATTGCAAGCAAAGTATTACGACCTTTTTTTGGATTAAATTTGAGCGAATATGCATTTCAAGTTTTATAATTGGAAGTTTTTCTAACATATACGGGTCTCATATGTAGCGAAGCGTGTTCGCGGTAGGATCCTGAAAATTTAACGGTTACCCTATAAACTGAACGGCCACAGTTTAAGTTATTCATATTTCTTAAAGTCCAATTAGTTATACTACTTAGGTGTAAGTTATTTATTCAAGGCAGTTAGCAACCAAGAAATTTAACAAAGCTTTTGCAATTCAATAGTAAACAATTTTTTTTAACAAAGTTTTCGATTACTTTTTAAATTACTTGGAGGAAATCCTTTGAATTGAATTGAAAAAATTAATTACATTTTCAATTTCTTTCAAAGGAATTGGAGAACGAGATAGCACGTAATTTATTCCAATTACAATATGAAAATCCTTGTAATGGAATTAAAAAAATAAAACAATTACATGTGAAATTATTTCCAAGGAATTGAGAAAGTAATCAATTCCTTTGCTGTGAACTGAAAGAATTTATTGAATTGAGGAATGTAATTGGATTTACCCAGCTCTGTCTACACTTAATATTGATCAACGAAAAATCACTAAATTAATAATACTTTT
>NW_016191789.1:0-3526 GCF_001687245.7 Rhagoletis zephyria | reverse complement strand
TATGTACGTACATATATACATATATAGGCAAATTCTTATCGACGGGTGGTACATATTTGTATGTTTAAATGAGTATTCAGTATCGTTAACTTAGATTCGTCAAAAGGAGGTTGAATAAGAAACGTTGTTACATGCGAATCATATGTTGATATGCTGACTTCTTTAGCAATAAATATCTTATTAAAATATAGTCCCTGAACGTCTATAACCAACGTATATTCCTCTAACATTATACAGATTGAGCTTTTTTTAAATTCGCTTAAAAAATAGTCTTATGAATTTCTATAAAAGTTTATATTATTTTTTTAGAGTCTAATCAAATCCTATTTAAATAATTGTGAACATAAGTATGTATTAGAACCACCAATTTCATTAACTAATCGATCCCACTCCGCTGAGTAATGAAAACCAAATATCAAATAAATCTTTTTATATACTACATTTGTATTATTTTTATATGTCATATGAATACGGTAAATCCATATTATAGTATTAAAAGTTAAGAAATTTCCATATCCATATAATGTTTATAACTTTTAATATCAATTAATGTGACATCTGAGCGTAGTGTGGTATCATCTCCAGTAGCAATTTCAATTTCACCGTTACTTAGAATTTTCTCGAATGCAACCTGGCGATACTCAAAACAAGAAATATTCAGTTTACGTTGAAGGAAATCACTATCATATGTACAGCGAATTCGTAGCATAATATTATCTTCATATTGAAGCTGAAAATGTCTATAAAAGGGTTGTGAGCTCTCAATTATTCCCGAAATATTTTTCTCTTTTTGTATTAGATCTTGCCTAAATGCTTCTATGGCTTCCTGTGTTGTGAAATACTTATTGATCATTCGCACCCTTAAAAAAGTACACTGTGCAGCGTTGTACATTTTCCTCCATAAAAAGTATGCTCGTCAATTTATTTTATATGGAAGAAGATGCCTAGCACTGACAGCAAAAAAAATGAAAAATAAATAAAAACCAACGAGATTTTATAGCGCAAAACCAAACATTAGATCTCAACAAATTCCTATAACTCTTTCATCGTTTCAATTTTCTCATAATCAATATGTTGAAATAGAACCTTTTTGTAATGACCATAGTAGGTACAGTTTATGAAGGTGGTCAAAACGATATAAACTTAAATAGTCTTAAACCGACATGCGTTCTCAGCGAAATTGATATTGAAGCGTTAGCTAGTCGGTAAGCTGAAGAAGACATAATTCCATTAAATATGGAGAAGCTCAGGATGTGCAAAATTCGGTTAACGATATTTGGATTAGACAGTGTTATCGATGACAACAGTAACGATAGCAATTATGATTTTGCTAATAAAAAAAAAATTATTATATTATTAACATTTATTTGCTTCATGCAAGCATTCTCATCTGCAATGCCTACTGATTTGAGTCAAAATTAATTTGAAAATATAGTTTTCTGTAAAACTTCCCTAATAATGATACTATAAACATAAAACTGAACTTTAAATTAAATAATGAAATTGACTACAAATAAACATAACGAATTAAAAGAAGATGAAAAGAAAACACTTATCCCTGAAACAATAACAAATGACATTTATTAGGATTTAAAATTTTATACATCTGAATATTTAGAAAATAACGTCTATATTTTTTTTTTTAAATGCCGATTCTGGCAGTGGATCACCTGCGTCTGTATGTCTTAATATAAATAACATTCGCTCCAATAGTCCATACAAAAAATTGAGTACCCATATAGTTTAAAGATAGCTTTGTTTGAAACTAAGGTTTCATGTAATTGTAATGAAAATTACACATTTTCCACTTAGATAACTCTAACACAACAAAATCAATATAAAATGGTTTATCATATAAAGTATATGATCTTCTTAGTTGTATAGCAATCATATTTTCCACAAATGATGTGCAGCTATGGAAGCTGGAGTCTTTACCTTTTTCCAATACTTTCCCATTCACAAATGATTTTTATATCTTNCACATTTTCCACTTAGATAACTCTAACACAACAAAATCAATATAAAATGGTTTATCATATAAAGTATATGATCTTCTTAGTTGTATAGCAATCATATTTTCCACAAATGATGTGCAGCTATGGAAGCTGGAGTCTTTACCTTTTTCCAATACTTTCCCATTCACAAATGATTTTTATATCTTTCAGTTTGTCTACACTTTACATAGTTTTACCATATACTGAATTATTCAGAAGCTTGAAAAAATTCTTCTCAAAGTCGGTCTTAGCTTAGCTAAAGCTGTATTAAAAGTATTTAAGCCTATTTGTGATAGCAAGAAAATTTCTGCGGATGACTTGAGGAATATAGAGATGAAATGATTGCCCATTTGAAACAATATATATCATTGTTTTTTACATTGATACAAGCTTTTTTATCGAAGATGAATTTCGGTAATCTTATAAAACTTGAACCCTTTATGGGTTTATATTGATTAATATTTAGTTCAAGACGCAATATTTTTATAAGCGTCCAACCACTATCACGCTCTTGAAATTCCGACACCTTCTTCTCAATTTCCATAAAATGAACTAAAAATATCTCCTCCAAGTCAGTATTTTGGTCTAATATCATAATTTTTGATTGATGAGATTTTATATCTATTATATCCACCTCTTCACTCATTTTATAATATTCGCAAAATATTTCAAAATTAAACTTCAATGCGTGATGTTTTTCTAACATCATATTTAATATTTGAAATACGGATGATTTCGCTTTATATATAAACTCATTAGGAACTAATAATCTTTCATCTGTATTTATATAGGAATATGATTCAATGCGTTCATTAAAAAGTGATCTTATTTGTCTTAGGTTTTGAATGAAGATAATTTCCAAATATAAAATACTTGAAATCGACCAACCAATATCGCTTTTTTTAAATTCAGATATATTCCTATCAATATCTGTACATTGTTCTAAATACATTTCGTTTAAGTCCGTGTTTTTGTTTATTCCAATTAAATGTGCTGGGTGGGATTTCATAATAATATCTGCGTTCTCTTCATCCATTTTAACATACTCGCAAAGAAGGTTGAAATTGAATTTCAGTGTATTATGTTCTAACATATTATTTAAAATTTGAATTATATATATATAAATATACGCTTACCTTCGTTCTAACAGATTCCTGTTTAATTTTTTATAAAATTTCACTATATGATTTCACAACTTTATCACTTTAAAATGAATCTTATTCACAGCAAATTTCTTTGACAAATGAGAACTCATCTCAATCAAGAGCTATGCTTATATACATTTTCATTTCTCTAATAAACATAAGAATTTAAAAATAATCAAACAAAAATTCGGAGGTATACATATTTTATTTCTCTGATAAGCTTCAAGTTGACATTGGATTTTTTATAAACATTGATAGCCTTTTAGCTCATGATTGTAATTTTAATCCTAGAGATATTAAGTACTCCTTGTTAAGTTTAGATAGTAATACCCTACGACGTTTTTGATAATCCTTTGTTGCTTCCTTATCAAAGCGTGAAGATATACT
>NW_016191788.1:0-3527 GCF_001687245.7 Rhagoletis zephyria | reverse complement strand
AAAAAAAAACATTTCAAGAGCGAATGAAGAGTGCACGGGAAACGGAAATGAATACTCACTCATAGAGAGGTGGAGACCATATTCAATTTATATCCATATCCTTAGTGCTCTCTTACGTTTTTTATCTCATGATACAAAACTTTAAGCGGAAACACGTAATTGCTTGCTCTCANTTATATCCATATCCTTAGTGCTCTCTTACGTTTTTTATCTCATGATACAAAACTTTAAGCGGAAACACGTAATTGCTTGCTCTCACATTTTCAAGCACAAAATCACTTCCGTTTCTCATAAATATGTTCCTTCTGCTCTTATTTTGCATTTTTTGCAGCGTGATCTGTTGCTTAAAACGTTAAGGTTAAAAGTACATCCATACAAACTAATTTGATAAAAGAGTATTTAATTCATTTTCAGTGATTTTACTATTTTTAAATTGATGGAGAGTTGTTTTTCCAGGTGAACAATCACTCAAGATGTGAGAGTGTATGTAGGCATTTTCAGTATGTATTCAGTGGACATTTGCAGTGGAAGTTAGTTTGGTTAATCTGTGGTTGTGAAAGTCATTTTAAATAAATTTAGTCTAAAAGAAATATACTAATTTGATTCCAAAATATATTACAAGTGTACATACACATATTTATTTACTTAAAAATTATATTTACATATAGCTATTTAAAAGCTATTAACGAATGAAAAGAAAAAGTGGAAATAGTCAATTATTGCGTGATCGGGTCGCGTCGGTTCGGTAAATTTATGTATACGAGTGTGCCCATGAATTTTTTCGTATGTCGCATTATTTTAAAGTGTAAGTGTAGGAAATATATTAAAAAAAAAAAACCGCAAAGTAATTTAAATAGTTGTCATGTGTGAGAACGTAAAATGCAAGAAATAGGTACTTAGTTTGGAGATAAATAATAGAAAATATTTAAGCAATAACAAAATCCAATTTATTGTATCAGTGACTGGTAAGTGTGTTTCTCATTTTGAACCAAATGTAATTTCCTATTAATTGATATATTGCTGGCTTTGAATGAAAAGTTAGTACATAAGTCCAATTTTTTCGAAGGCTAATATTTTAATATAGGAAGCAAGAAAAATCCAAAATGCATCGGTTCCTAAAGGACTAAGGCACTGGTTTTATTTCCTCCCTTTTAAAGCCAATGAAAGGCAAATTTACTAAGTCCAAAGAAAATTATACAGAAACTCGATATGGTCAAAATTAGTGTTGGGAAGTATCAAATACTTTTTGCGATCGAGTTCTTTGGTATCGATACTTTTAAGGATCGGGTACTTTTGAGAGTACTGAGTACTTTCTGTAAATATACGCATGTTGGTAGCATTTTAATGCTAAGTGTAGAAATCTTACAACCTGGCAGCACTTTAATCAAATTAATATATTATGTTAAACCAAATTACATCGATTAAATGGCTATCTGTACTGAAAATAAGTGTTGTACTTGAAAATGACTGAGACTTTAAATTGAGTACAATCATTTCTGAATACCAGTAAATGTAAAATGTAGAAAGCACTACTTTTAAGTATTTATTCGGCACTTAATTCCGAGTACTTTGAATCGATCCTGAGTACATGTATTGAAATTATGATTGGAACAGAATATTTTTGAGTACTGAGTGTTTTCGAATTCTTTGGTGAGTACTGAGTACTTTGGGGTACACGGTATCCACACTTTTATAAATCGGGTAGTGTCGATCCTTTTGAGAATCGAGTTCTGAGTAATTTAGGTATCGATACTGCCCAACACTAGTCAAAATAATAAGGAATCCTGTAATAAACATCAAATCATTCTGATTCGTAAGGAGTTTCGCTTTGCTTTGAATGCTTAATTTTTCTGACCAGGCGGGTATGGTATTCTTGTTGAATTTTAAGCAAATTTGTCGCAGAAATCATTGGCCTAAAATCAATTTCGAACTTGCTAAATCGCGAAAATAGGTTTTTTTTCCTTTGGAGCGTTATAATTTGCTGTATTGCCGTAAAGACTTGCTTAAATTTTTTATAAAAAAAAGCCTGCTGTAAGGGAGTTTTTGTATGAGGAATCCATTACCGGCACTCGCCAGAGGATGCAACAGAGAGATAGAAATGGACGAGAAACGCAATCATTAATTACGTACCGACGTAAAATACCTTTAATATATAATTGACCCGCGCTAATGTATACTATAAGTAACACCATATATATCCACATTTCAAACTTTTCACAAAAATTAACACAAAAAACAAACTTTCAATAGAGAAACTTTCTCTGCAAGTATGTATGTATATAAAGAAAACGCGCGCTGAGCGCTGTAGATATTTAACTTAACTGACACGAAGCATTATGCTGTCATCCTCCTGTTGGCTATTAGCTGCAATGGCCAAAGCATTCATGCTTTTTGTTAGCAACGGCATGAACCTGCACCACATAGCGGTGGCTAAAACCAGCACGGTAAACAAAAATTTTATACTACCACAGTAAGGGCCATATGATTAATTAATACGTATGAATCAGAGAATGGCATGCTATGCTGTTTTTGTGACTCTAGTTAAGCATACTCACATTAAAAGCGCGGGATAAATGAACACCAGTGTTACCGTTGAGAATTTTTAGAAAGTAGGAAAAGGGGTCATTGACGAAAAAAAGGGTCACCATATTATTTTTACTTTTCGTTACTAGTAAAGAAAACTAGTTACTAGTAAAAGAACAAATATCTTGAATTTAAAAAGGAAATAGCGGGACAAGCTTTGCATAAAACACATTTGCAAACACGCACATTGCATTTCCTTTAAAAGTTTTAAGTGAGGATATATTTTTTAATAGCACGGGTTCTGTTAACTTTTCATAAAAAAAAAGAAATTCTCAAATGGAGCAAAAGTCGCACATCATTGTGGCGCTTAAAAAGGGCCAAATTGCCCCTTTAGTCACCCAACGGCAACACTGATGAACACCGCCGCAAAGCGTGCAGTGGTTGCAAATACCGCCACCACAAGTGAACGATCATTCTAAAGGCCAAAATACAATAGCGCAGTGGCAGTGACAGTTTTTAAAATCAGCTGTTACTACTAATATTGGCAGTCACTGTCGCAGCAAATACAATACGGCGTTGTCAGTGGCNAATAAACTTTTTTGTTTATTTATTCTTTAGAACGTTCCTGATGATATGTTGACGTATATTTCAAACGCATTCTGTTTATTCCGGCTGTGAAATTGGATTATCCGGAATGTATAAAGAAACGCAGCCATAGTAAATATGCATGTAACTCATGAATCAATTAAAAAGATTACGTTTTCCGATTGGCAACCATATTGTAAACAAAGAACAGCTGATGGTCGTGACGTAGTTCGACCCATTCGGCATTTGTTTACATTTTGTTTAGAAAAGTGGTGAGCGAAAGTTATTTTCAATTTCGAGCGGTAATAGTGATTTTTTTATTAAAATGAAGTGCGCGGTCGTTAATTGTGCAAATTCGCATGCAACAAAAAACAAAAAAATAGGATTTTTTACGTTCCCGAAGGATGAGAAAATCCGAA
>NW_016191787.1:3341-3527 GCF_001687245.7 Rhagoletis zephyria | reverse complement strand
AATTTAAATTCCGCTGCTCAGAAACTAAATTGTTTTAAAGTGAGTTCTTTACAGCTCTATCACATTTTTTATTTTGACAGGCATTTTTTAGCAGCTGAAATGATTTATAGACATTTAATTGGAGTTGAAAAACTGTTGTTGTTGTTGCTTTAAAATGAACAATTGAGCGTTTGGCTATGAAAAAAG
>NW_016191787.1:0-3295 GCF_001687245.7 Rhagoletis zephyria | reverse complement strand
GAACTGTCATTGATAACTACTGTGTGTTTCCAACTAAATCCCAATTTTTGGGGCATTAATTTGCTTGTTTTTTTGGGCCAATTGCCTAATCGTTTGTGTGTGTGTTTTGTGCTTGCAATCAAAAAAGTAATAACAATTTCTTAATCAGGTCTTTTTCTTCTTAACACTAGCAAGAAAAGTGATGTGTTGCACTGCTTTTCTTTCAGTTTCAAAAAAACGCAAGGTTTAGCAGCCAAAGTTATTACAAAAATAAATCAATGAGCCAAGTCAGGCAAATGATGGTGACCAATGAAGTGCAAAGCAAAACAGAAAAAACAAAACAAAAATGCAATGCAGGAAAGTGAACATTCAGTTAAAATTTGCTGTGCGGTCGATTTTTTCCCTTCCTTCCTTTGTAATTGGGTAACTGGCCGATTAATCGGCGGGAAAAAACGGAATAAAAATACAGGATAAAACTAACAGGACTGTTTGACTGTTTGATGGACGGAAAACATGGCCGCAATCTTGTAGCTGTCTATCTGTCTTGTCTGTTTTTCCTCTGTTTAACGTCCAAGATGTCTTGTGTTGGTGTGATGCATTCAAGAAAATCTGTCAGTTTTTCTTTACTGTCTAAAATAAAAAATCCGTTTTTTGGCTTTATTATTATTTTTGACTGATTTTGTTTTTCTCATTGTGTCAGAGTGTCAAAGTGTTAGTTTTCTTAACTGCTGTTTTTGGCATTTGTAATAACAAATCTTTTTGCTAATTACTATAATTTCTTGATCATATCCTTTGTAAATTAAATGGTAATCAGAATCTTTGCAGTTTAAATAAGTTTTTATATAAATTTTTATATTCTCGGAATAAGCATGTCAACAACAATTTATTTTGTTTTCAATTTATTATACTAAAAAGTTTTTTAATGTACGACAACAAATACTAGTAAATAGAAAAGTTTTACAAAATGAAACAGAATACTAAACTTGTTTGTGTGTTTGTGTTGAATAAAATGCAAAGTATGTTTTCCAATATTTTAAATGGGAACCAAGGTTGTTTTCTTTTTTTCGTTTATTGCAAACGTNTTGAAAATACACATAACTGACAACAGCGCCGCTTGCGTCCTTGTCTTGCCTTAAAGTAGTCAAAAAAGCAACAAAATTGATTGTCTTAGATTACTTGTGTGTTTGTGCACAGGTAAAACGACTTTTCGCTCTTTTTGTGGTTTTTTAATATTACTGCAGTTGTTGTTGTTGATTTGACATTAAATAAAACTGAAATGAAAAACTAAGTTTGTTTTTTGCTGACAATTTTTTGTGAAAGTTTAAGATGATGAGGGGCAGATACATTTACATTAGCATTCAAATCTTAACAATTTTTTGTTACAAGAATTTTTATTTTTTGAGTGTTTTTGTCCAAAAACATTTTTTGTCTTGTGCACTTTGGTGAAAACCACTTGAAATGGTTTTCTTTTTTAGCAATTTCATGTTGATTATGTTGTCAAAAACAAACACAATTTGTGTAAAAAAGTGCATTATTACTTGGAATGTTTTACTACTTTTTTGTGTTTAATTTGTTTTAAATAATTTTTGTTGATTGTTAAAATGATGCTTACACTAGCATCAACATTTTCCTACTCAAAAACTTATTGTTTTATATTAAAAATTTAAATGTAAAGATATCAACAAAACATTACTTTTGTCAAAAAAGTAATAAAAAAGTTTGCAAAAGTTGTGTTATTCAGCAAAAAACGGTAATTTCATTTATTTGATTTCAAAACTGATTCTTATTAAACTTTAAAACAGATAAAATAAAGAAATTTTTGCCAAGATATCAGTTGAAAAAAAAGTCCAGCCTAGCTTTTGAAATGTAAAATGGCTAAAAGTTAAAAAAGTAAAATTGTTTAATGTGTTTTTAAAGTTGTAGAAAATGTGCAGAAACAAAGATGCTCTGTACACTACTTCTTGTACAACAACTCGAGTATCAGCAGCAGCAGCGTCGTTTCACTTAGCTCCTTTGTTCACATTTTACTTTTGGATTTTTATTTTCTATCTATTCTCCTCCTCTTTTTCTTTGTAACAAACGACTCTCCACTTGAGTGTCACTTTTTCTCTTTCTTTTCCCTTTCTTAAGAGTTTAGAGACAGAGTAGTTGACAGTCAACTCTTTTGCTGTCGTCCAATTAGCCCATTGAGCCAAATGAGGAGTGAGTGAGTGAGCAAAAAGAAGAAGAACTTGACTTACTTTGAAATGTAAGAGGAGGACTTTTTCCAGAAAATGTGTGAAAAGTAGAAGAGCCAAAGTGTGTGTGTGTGTGACAAGTCTAATTTGGCTGCCAGTAATTAATGCTTCAGTTGTTGCTAATAGTTTCAATAGTAGCTGAGTGAATAACTTTTATTTTGCTATTTTTACTTTTAATTTTTCTAGTTTCACACTGCACTTGCACTCACACTGCTGTTGTTGACGAAAGGTGCTTTTTAAATTAGTTTTTTTGCTTTTTAAAGTTCTGTTGAATTGTTGCCGTTTAATTTGTTATTGTCAAACTGTATGATAATCAATTTTAATAATTGTACTTTTGTTGGCTAAACCTTCTGATAGCATATTATTTTTGCTGTTCTCATTAATGATCTGCAAAAAAAAGTTGTTCTAAAATGAAAAGTTAATAGATTAGGCGGAAGAAGGACATGTCAATATTATTGACTTTTTTGTTTTAAATTGATTTTTTTATTTTTTACTCAAATATTATTTAAATCGAATATTAGTGAGCGACGCCCACTGAGTGAGCAAAAGAGGGGGACATTTTACTCTAAATTAATTTATTTTTTACTGTGAATTGCAAACAATGATATGGTGATAAATAGTTCATGAAAATCAAATTAAGCCACAAACAAAAGCAGCAAAACAAAAATTACTTTCATTGCTGACAATTTCAAAGATTAAAAATCAATACAGTTTTTTTCTAAAAAAACACTCAAAAATGATTCAATTTGAGTTTTTGGGTTGTTTAGCGCATTTTGTACAATTTTAATACACTGCTATGACTGTACCTTGTTTTACCAATTACTTTGCAAATATTTGATTAGAGATAACCTTCAACGAGCATTAAAATAAAAAATGTACGAGAGAAAAAGAAAAATTTCTAGTTTGTCACTAATGAATCTGCTCTATGTTCAAATTGAAAATTTTCACTTTTTATCATCTTTGTCTTTTTTCCTGCTAATCAGCCTACTCACTAATGAATTCTTTGCTAAACTAAATGGAATGATATAACTTTTTTCAAAAGCTTTCTCTTTCTTTTTATGTCTGTCTGTTTATTGGCG
>NW_016191786.1:0-3527 GCF_001687245.7 Rhagoletis zephyria | reverse complement strand
AAACCTTAAAAGAGTTCAGTCATATAATAATTTCATTTAGAAAAAAAAAATTACAATGGACCGTGTGAATTAAAACAAGGAATAATTTTTCTTAAAGTCTGAAGGTCTGAAGACCTTTTAAATATACGATTTATTCAAACAAAATTTAAGTAAAATAGTACAGTAACAATTTTATAAAAATTGTGGCATCTGGCCATTTTTAGTAACGTCCATAACTCGTTTTGATTATTGGTCGTGACGTTCTTCATTTATACAACAAGAAAATGAAACTATCGGAACTTCGATAAATGATTAAGTATTAACTCACAGTGAAATGTATTTATTGATTTAAATATAGGTTTTTTGTCAGAACTTTGTAAAAATAAAATTTTGTTTTCACGTTTTCCTTGTAATGGATTGCGCTGCTTATTCAACACTTGAGAAACCTTCGAAAAAATTATATTGTTTTGGTTAAAGCGTGAACCTTATTCCAGTTTAGAACGCTAGTTTATGTTAGAGGTGGGAAAGTATCGCCATCGATAGTTTTCGGAATTTCTGGAAAGATAGTATCGCTATTGACAAACTATCAATCGTTGAGCAATTTCCTGGAACACTACCGATATTATCGTTAAAAATAATAAATAAAGTGTTAATGGTAATTCGTTTTGAACTATTTTAAAATAATTTTATTCAATTCTGTCAAAATGTATTTAATTCAAATAGATATATGCATGAATCATATTAGGTAAAATGTTAACAAAAATTATTTACATAGTTTTGCGCAGCAAGCAAAATTATTAAAATTTTTGAAAAGAATTTTTTTTTGTGTTTCTTTTTACACACATAAGTAACTGCGCTTAATATTTGTATGGAGCTGTAAGAACCAAACATTTTGTGCGCTTATGAATAATTGTCGATAAAATCAAAATGCCCAGAATTGCACAAAATTTATTATTTTTACAACAAAAGAATATTTCACGGATACCACCTGCGCTTCGAATGTTTCAGAGAAAAGACAGTAACGGAATTAATTATCGATAGTTTTTTAAAACCATCGATAGTGTTGGAAAATTAAAACTATCGATAGTTTTGCACCTCAAGTGTATGTAATTACTTTACCTCAGTCACAAAGACCTTCCCACACAGTCGCAATTTTAAATATTTTTAAATATTTTGACTTATGTAAGTCCAATATTTTTTGAGCGTGCGTAAGCTTGAAAGGTTTTATTTTAGTTTGCGTGATTATGCGTATTGTGTTTTAAAATTCCTTCACGCGCGCATATCCAGTCCGAACCATTACTTGCAGTGGACAAAGAACATCAAATAGATTAAAATTGGTTTTTTCAGCGGTATATTATAAGTTATATACGCAGATATATGTACATATAAGTGTGTTTGTTTCGGAAACCACATAACATTTACATAAAAATTCTTTACTTTATTTTAAAACCTTGAAACAAAAAAAAACATTGCAAAAAAGAGATAAACACTTGATTATGAAGTCAGTCAAATAATGTGCCGTCTCATCGGAATACTGCAACGATATCTTTTAGGAGTAAGTAAACAAAATGGGTTTTTTTCTTCATACACATATGTACATCTGCATAGTTCACTTTTCTCCCCCGCAAACTAATATT
This sequence comes from Rhagoletis zephyria, assembly GCF_001687245.7. Taxonomy (NCBI): domain Eukaryota; kingdom Metazoa; phylum Arthropoda; class Insecta; order Diptera; family Tephritidae; genus Rhagoletis; species Rhagoletis zephyria. Next base: position 1,911 of record NW_016191786.1, on the reverse strand, counting down.
TGAAATAGAAAAACACTTAAAGTAAACACATTCCCCGATTTATGAACGTAATTCTTACAATGCAAATGAAATCAGGAGAAATCCAAGTGTAGTGTTCGAAGCGTGCAGTTATTCTCTTCATCGTACAAAAAAAGCTAATTCCATAGAAGTAATAATAAACATAGAGTAGTGGCAAATGTTTGACATTAAATCCATCAAATTCCAGCAAAGAGGGTGAAAAACGAATGTATAATATGTTAGCGAGTTAGAGTGTGGGTGCAAGTGTGCACAGACAAGACGTGGGAGTGTGACGAATATTTGTTAAAATCTGGTGTATGTAAATGCCCCTGTAGGACCAGTAAATGGAACAATAAGCAATTTTAAATTTAAATTTCAGTGGGAACCTGCTTATAAATACATACGTATGGAGTCGTAGCTTTAATCGTATTATTTCGTTGTTAGATCGCATGCTTCTTCAACTAAATATTTATTCGTAATAGGGTACAGATTTTAGATTGTTGTGTTACGAGTATATATGAAGTTAGTACATAATTAATTGTGGTGAACAAAACCATAAAGTATTATAAACATGACATATACATACTTATATTCACATACATATGTTAGTCGAATACATCAGGACTTTCCTCTTTCAGTAGCTAATATCCCGAGTGTTTCGCACCACCTCTTAAATAAACTAACCTGATAATCAGGACAGTTACTGAATCCATCGTAGGTTCGGTTTTCGTGAAAACCACGAAGGTGCTATCACGGAACGTAAATTTCAAAATCGTATAGTGGCATTATTGAATCGGTTCGTGGTAAGATTTGGTACAAATTTTCTAGGACAAGTTTATGAAGTCGGAAAAGAATTTAAAATCGAAATTTTAATGGTAGACTTTCATCAGCGTTGTTAATTTTAATTTAAAAATTACTAAAAATTTGATTGTTTATTTGCATCAGATGACGTCGAAACGTCAAAATGTGGCATTTGAACCTGGCAACAATAATTCCGAGATAACTCTGTTCCCGAGGTAGCAATTTACCAATATATGTTTGTGGCGAACATTTGGATTGGTAGATTATTTGGATTCAACAATCGAATATTTCTTATGAATTGTCTAACTCTGTTATATCATGCAAATAAACCTAATCACACTATTAATGTAAGTAATATATATCCGTTAATGTTAATTTTATCTTAGATGACAAAGAACCTTAAATACCACGATTTTACAAAATACATATGTATTTATGTGCATTGATAACGGAGCCCTAGGTAGCATTTCATCCCAAAAGCATACCACGCATTCCGCAAAATTAATTGTAGAAAATTACAAAAGAAGACCCACTCTTTCACAATTTTTTTTTATTTTTCCCGTGTTGCTATCATGTGAACTTTTAGAAAGTACCTCGAATTAGCAAACATTTGTTGTTAAAAAAAAATCAAATTGGCTCGGTAGATTCTGCTGCAATCCGTGACACATATACATGCATGTATAGCTTGAATTTTCCTTATAAGCAGTTCTACAAAATATGTACATGCATATGTAGTATAAATACATATTTAGATGGGTGTTTATTTTCCTATAGGCAACTTCGAAAGCGCTTTTCATATCCGTTGAGAAAACAAGTGACGTTGATGGCGAATGAATATTAGAAAGTTGGCTTTCAAACTGACGAGCTGTCTTCCTATTGTATTCCCTATTATTATTTTTTTCTTGTTGTTGCACTTCGGATCGCAAATAAGTCCTTGCATTAAACAGCACTTTGCTTACTTCACTCCACTACTTTGAATTTCATAGGAATTCTTTGAGCGCTACACGCACGGCTGTTGCTGCAACCCCAAACTTCGAGGTTTTCCACTTCCCACAGCTAATCGCACAAGCGTACACTCCATGCCATTAGAAACCCAAATGGAAAACAAAAATG
>NW_016191785.1:0-3528 GCF_001687245.7 Rhagoletis zephyria | reverse complement strand
GGGGGGGGGGGGGAGCTTGTGATGAGAAGACTTCATTTAAGTTGCTTCTGTGGAGTTAAACAAAGTGGACGTTGGTAATTTGCAAATTGTTAATGTTAATGTTGGTGATGACGTGTGGATACTGTTTTTTGTGATAGACAAATAAAGTTTGGGGGAAGTTATAAATAATTATACGGCTGAAATGATGAGGGATATGACTGAATACTTAGCTATGTATCTGTGAAAGTGCGCTCTAGTACTAAGCAATAATTTAATTATTAAATAGTAATCAAAATATTTTTCCACAAAATCCGCTTGAGAAGTTTTTCATGCTAAAACGGTGTAGTTTTTGGTGTAAGAGTGTCTTTGATTTTAGGAGGAAAAATTTAGCTGCTTCGCCCGGGATTCTAGACTATGCCTCCGGAAAAAAGTAGCAACACCTGCGCGATGTCTTTGCAAAATAGTAAGTCAACCTAGCCGCAGTGCAGGAAACGCGTTGTTAGCAGTTCCAGACACATAACACATAAAAATATTGCCAAATGCCACTTGATCAGAGAAGCAGGCACCAATATGAGCACTTTGTGATAAAGCAAAGATACGCGTCAAAAAAAGAAAAATTTACATCAAATCGGACCACTACCCTGGCTGCACCTCTGGTCCGATCTGGTCTGGTAGAAATGTTCCTCAGACAGCGCGACGAAAGTCGAAAAGTTTCAGTCCCAATGCATAACCGCTGATTTTTTTCACTCGTCTCTCAGATGGTTGGTCACTACTTCACACGCAATACTGGAACTGCTGTGGAAATTATTAGAGGGAAAGCCTTAACGCCTTCGTGTATTTCCATTGAATACTGTCTGTTGATTAAACCAACCTGTGAGTTAACGGGCAGACGATAAAGGAGAACTAGGGCCTCAGCTTTGTTTCCATTAATTCGTGGCCCATCGGTGGTGTTCTTCTCTAATAAAAACAGATCTGAGCCATATCTATGTATGACGGTATTTGGGAGCAGGACTGAACGACTAGAGATTAGTTCCCTTCCGTGCCAATGCTATTTCCAGAAATATTTCTTTGCCCGAGAACCGTTAATATTCTATTACAGGAGAGCAAGCAGCCTTAGAAGTAGTTATTTCGAATGGATGTTGCTGCCGACTTTATTATGTATTTAGCTCAGAACCATCGCTGAAGTTTGAAATGGGACTAGAGTCTAGCTTTTTCCACTTCATCGTTCGTCCCTAACGGGGATTCTTGTCGAAAACTTGTTATCAAAGCTGACAGGTAAGATGCTTGTTTGCCTGGTGTCATTTACGCTAGACTGGGATTGGTCGAAAGAAGGACCGAGAGAGCGTTAGGAGATTTGCAGTGGTTGGAGGGAAAGGTCATCGTGATAATCCCCCTTTCCATTTTGCTTTTCGACGTGTTTTTGGCCGGCGTTCGTCACCATAACTGTAACTCCGACGAAAAGAATAGTCCTTACGTCAGCTGTGACAGCTTATGCATTACATGTGGCTACAAGCGCCATGTTGCCTGTAGCGTTTTTAATATTACGATTCTGATAAAGCTCGTAAGTATAAGTCATTCTGCGGCCGATTTCGCGAAGAAGAATATGTATCAAAATTAGAGCAAAATAGATCACAAAATAACTGGCGAAAGTATTGGATAGCAAGTTGTCATTTCAACTCCATTAAAAGGAATGTAAAGCTTCATCCGGGAATTGGAGAGAGACTTATTAATAAGGTTCAACGTTTGAAACGTTATTGGCAGCACCGTGAACTATTTAAGTAAAATTTCAGAACCACGATTGAAGTCATAGTTTCTACTACAATTGTGTTTAAGTTAAAATCATCACCATTTCTAAATGATTCTGAAATGCAAACGCAAATAATTTAAATGCCCTAATTTTCTCTAAAAAAAAAAGAAAATAGACACCAAATTTTCTTTGATTTCTTCTTTCTATTTTCGTTATGCAACCAAAGCCAAGGTCAAATAGCCAATTACCACTTTTGTGGTCTTTAGCTAACTGATTTGGCAGACAGAACTTAGCTAAAAGTGCATTAACCACAGACACAGATATTCGCTTTCTTTCCACTTTCCACTTTTATTACAAACAACTTCTTTACCACAAGCAAAAAAAAATTAATACGAACAAAGGGTTGGAATTAGTGCCCATTGTGTACGTGGAAGATTGCTTCTCCCCACAAATATTTCTTTAGTTTACATGTATGTAAGTGCATGTACTGGTTCATAGAAAGCTCTGGCAGCGTTTGTCGCACCCTTTGAATGGCTATTTGTCGCCTTTACTTTGGGTCGCTCAGCATTAGCCACTGCATTGCTAATCTTTGGCAGCACTGTCTGATNAAGGGAAGCAAAGTAAATCTAACTTGATCTCCATACATGAAAATATGTATGTATGTACATTAGCGTGCTCCAAAAAAAATTTTTTACGAGCTAGGGTTTGGGCCACCTTCCAAAATTTTTCCTCTGGCCGAAAGAGGTGCTGATACCAAACTTTACGTTTCTAAGTATAAATTTAGAGGATGCTCATGATGCTCATATTTTACTCTAGAAGTAGTGTGCACATATATAAATCAAACAATTCGTTATGCAACATAAAAATATTTCAAATTTAAATTATCCAAAAAAAATATCACAATCTTCAGTTGTCATGATGACAGTAGCTTTTTATAAAAATCACAATATTTTTGCCAGTTGCACAGCGATGCAGTAGCGCATTTCAAGTTTGTTGAGCACCCTGTATTGGTTACAATAGAAAAATGAAAGTTGGTATAGATATTACAAATATCAAAATGAAAAAACTAAGGGATGCAAGGATGAAAATTTTTTCCCGATACAAAAATTGCACCACTCTAATGTACATACAAATCTCTGCAGTTTTACTACAAGTATATTAGTACGTTTGTTTGTAAATATGTACCCATATGTTGACTGCTAGTGTCAAATGATGAGCACTCATGGTTAGCACTAATGGCCGAGGGATGAGAGGCTATGTATGGCTATGTATATGTATGCACGTTTGAATGCTTTCAGTTACAAAAAAAAGTGTAATAAAATGGAGAAAAACTAAGTGAAAACATAGTGCGGTAAAGACAATTAAAAACATGTTGCAATTAGAAGATTAGAGATTTTAATTGTTGGATTAGTTTTTGTGCAGCGCTTGAGCGCCCACAGCTTTATGTGGCGATAATAGTTTAGTGGTCATGTAGATTAGTTAGTTGGCAAATGAGATGGTTTCAAAAGACAACAGAAAATTGGATGGAACAGCATTATATTTACATAAATAGATGGAAAAGTTGCGGAAATCGGGTGAATTTTTGACCCCTAATGGATTAACTGCATTAAATTTCGAAACTAAACGTACGGCGCAGAGATATTGATTGAAGAAGAGTTTTAAATGGACTATCCAGAACAAAAAAAAATCATTTCATTACTTTTTGTTGGGGGACATTTTTTTAAATTTTGTTTTATGTGCAATAACTTGAATTTATTCCTCTTTTTATACCCGAGCGCACTTGTGCACAAGGGTATATTAAT
>NW_016191784.1:0-3528 GCF_001687245.7 Rhagoletis zephyria | reverse complement strand
AATTATTGTTGCTTTTCCACAATAAGGTTTTCATTAAAAACGGCCTCGACCTCAATAAAAATTGTTGAATATATTTGTTATAAGGGCGTAAAATAACAAAAACAAACTTATTTATATTTATCTTTTTATAAGCACCTACCATGGCTACACCTGCATACCAAATTTCAAGTTCGTGCGACTTATGGTTTCGAGGTTATAACTGATAAAAAATTTCACGCCTATGGGATATGCCACGCCCCCCCCCCCCTTTGTAAACACGTTTATATATAACCTCCCATAAGCACCTACTATTGATATGTCTGCATATTAAATTTCAAGTTCGAGGGACTTATGATTCCGAAGTTATAGATGATAAAAAATCCACGCCTATGGGATGCATCACGCCCCCTTTTGCAAACTCATTTATACAGACCTTATTATAAGCACCTACCAAATATGTATATAACTGCATACCAAATTTAAAGTTGATGCGACATATGGTTCCGAAGTTATAGCTGATAAACATTTCAACGAATGTGGGATATGCCACGCCCCCTTTCACGAACGCGTTTATATATACCCTCCTATAGACATCTACCATTAATATGTCTGCATACCAAATTTCAAGTTCATGGGACTTATTGTTCCGAAGCTATAACTGATAAAGAATTCCACGCCTATAGGATGCGCCACGCCCCCTTTTAAAAACTCATTTATATAAATCCTCATATAAGCACCTACTATTGGTATGTCTTCATACCAAATTTAAAGTTCATGGGGCTTATGGTTCCGAAGTTATAGCTGATAAAATTTTCCACGCCTGTGAGATGTGCCACTCCCTCTTTCACAAACTCATTTATACATACCCTCGTATAAGCACCTACCATTGATATGTCTGCATACCAAATGTCAAGTTTGTGGGACTTATGATTCCGAAGTTATAGCTGATAAAGGATTCCACGCCAATAGGATTCCCCATGCCCCTTTTGCAACCTCATTTATATATACCCTCATATAAGCAACTACCATTGATATGTCTGCACACCAAATTTCAAGTTCGCGAGACTTATGGTTCCGTAGTTATAGCTGAAAAAATATTCCACGCCTATGGGATGTGCCACGCCCCCTTTTACAAACTCGTTTATATATACCCTCCTATAAGCAACTACCATTGGTATGTCTGCATACCGAATTTCAAGTTCGTGTGACCTATGGTTCGGAAGTTATAGCTGATAAAGCATTCCGCGCATATGGGATGCGCCACGCGCCCTTTTGCAAACTCGTTTATATATACCCTCCTAAAAGCACCTACCACTGCATACCAAATTTCAAGTTCGTGTGACTCATGGTTCCGAAGTTATAGCTGATAAAAATTTCGCGCCTTAGGGATGTGACATGCCCCTTTTACAAACTCGTTTATATATACCCTCCTATAAGCACCTACCATTGACATGTTTGCATACCAAATTTCAAGTTCGTGGGAGTTATGGTTCCGTAGATATAGCTGATAAAAAATTCCACCCCTATGGGATGTGCCACGCCCCGTTTTGCAAACTCTTTTATATATACCCTCGTATAAGCACCTACTATGGATATGTCTGCATACCAAATTTCAAGTTCGTGTAACTTATGGTTCCGAAGTTATAGCTGATAAAAATTCCACGCCTATGGGATGTGCCACGCCCCCTTTTACAAACTCGATTATATATACCCGCCTATAAACATCTACCATTGACATGTCTGCATACCAAGTTTCAAGTTCATGTGACTTATGGTCTGGAAGTTATGGCTGATTAAAAATTTCACGCCTATGGGAGGTGCCACGCCCCCTTGTCGGATCCCAATTTTTTCACCCTATATACAGGTGTAATGGCAATACTCTTTAAAAATTTTGTTCGATTGTGTCCGTCCGTTTAGACTGCAATCTGGCACATACATACACACATACATACATACTTTCACAAATATATAGTAGATAACTAATATATATTGATCATCACTTGTACTACAAATTTTGTTCCATTATTTATATTAGATGGATTAAGGAAACGATCAAATTTCTAAATTAAAATTATTCTCTACGGTACATTCTGTTTAGCTGTATATTTGATTAGCTGTTTTATTTAGCTGCACTTTTCTAGTAGAACGCTTAATTCGGAAGGAGTTTTATTCTTTATGAACGAAACTTTTTCGTTTAACAGCATCGCGAGATTAGAAAACGATATAATCTTTCCATTTCAAAATAATCTAAAGACGGTAAGGTTTCAANAGAAAAAATATTCCACGCCTATGGGATGTGCCACGCCCCCTTTTACAAACTCGTTTATATATACCCTCCTAAAAGCAACTACCATTGATATGTCTGCACACCAAATTTCAAGTTCGCGAGACTTATGGTTCCGTAGTTATAGCAGAAAAAATATTCCACGCCTATGGGATGTGCCACGCCCCCTTGTCGGATCCCAATTTTTTCACCCTATATACAGGTGTAATGGCAATACTTTTTAAAAATTTTGTTCGATTGTGTCCGTCCGTTTAGACTGCAACCTGGCACATACATACACACATACATACATACTTTCACAAATATATAGTAGATAACTAATATATATTGATCATCACTTGTACTACAAATTTTGTTCCATTATTTATATTAGATGGATTAAGGAAACGATCAAATTTCTAAATTAAAATTATTCTCTACGGTACATTCTGTTTAGCTGTATATTTGATTAGCTGTTTTATTTAGCTGCACTTTTCTAGTAGAACGCTTAATTCGGAAGGAGTTTTATTCTTTATGAACGAAACTTTTTCGTTTAACAGCATCGCGAGATTAGAAAACGATATAATCTTTCCATTTCAAAATAATCTAAAGACGGTAAGGTTTCAAAAAAAGAAAACACAGTTCTAAATATCCGAGTTATCTAATAGATAAATATATATATGTATATCCCCCTTATATCATTTATATATACTTTACTCTGAACACCTCCAATAGATACCTATGTATGAATACCAAATTTCAAGTTCATGTGACTTATGGTTCCCAATTTATGGCTGATTAAAAATTCCACGCCTACGGGATGTGCCACGCCCCCTTTTATAAACTCATTCATATATACCTTACTAAAAGCACCTAACGTGGATATGTCTGCATACCAAATTTAAATTTCATGTCGTTTATGGTTGAAGTTATAGCTGATAAAAATGTTCATGCCTATGGGATTTGCCACGCCATCTTTTACAAACTTATTTATATTTATCTTTTTATAAGCACCTACCATAGCTACCACTGCATACCAATGTCAAGTTCGTGCGACTTATGGTTTCTAGGTTATACTGTTATGTCCCTGACTTTGGGGGTAAGATGGTATGGCGGTAGGCATGCTTGCTAGCCCTGGCTTGGCTCGTCAGTGGGAGGGTCTTTGCCAAACACCTTACCTACAGCAGANCTGCATACCAATGTCAAGTTCGTGCGACTTATGGTTTCTAGGTTATACTGTTATGTCGCTGACTTTGGGGGTAAGATGGTATGGCGGTAGGCATGCT
>NW_016191783.1:0-3528 GCF_001687245.7 Rhagoletis zephyria | reverse complement strand
AATGAAATGCAAACTTCTTTTTACGAAACCTAAACCAAGGCAAATTCATCATGTATGGTAGATTTTTCCTATTCTTTTAGGAGTTCCAGCTGGGATCAGAAATTATTGTTAGAGTTTGAGCTTAAACTTGCGCTAAATTTTGCTGGGTAGAACTTTCAGCTAATTTTATTCTAGGAGTTCACAACTATTTATGCAGCACTTTGTCTTAAGATGACTATTTTTAGTCTGCAAAAAATTGCTTCAAGGATATCCAAGTTCTAGATCCTTAGCATGATTCTTCATAGACCCGTTTCCATTTATTATGAATCGTATTAGATGCAGCCATTCACATTTAGTTCACAACTAGAAAGAGCTTACTGCACTCTACCAACTCTTTTCTTTTCTCCCTCTGCAGATTATCTCATATTTGCGCCATGCAGCTTAAATGGCAACAGTTTCTACGCAAGCTATCTGAACGACATTGATCTTTCGCAAGTCGTTACTTTGCATACGGCACAAAATCTTACCGGCAACATTACATTTTCCGAGTTACATTTGGATGGGCAAATTCATGTGCAAGGTGCGGTGAATGGTATCGATTTGGAAAAGGAGTATGCGAATACTTTAATGGTGAGTAAACTATAGAATATTGGTTTAAAACTTAAATTCAGATCCATAAGTGCAGTAAAATGCCGAGACACTAGTCTTGGGTTTTGTAGTAAACTCGGAAATTTATCTCGAGGTTTAAACTAGCACATATCTAAATTTCTGGTTTAAATTGCTAGACGCTAGTTGTATCCAAAGGCATCTTACGTAGGTAGAGTTACGCGTTTTCCTCTATGATAACAGAACATCGGTCTTTGTATCTTGAATCTTGGAAATCTAAAATAGCAAAGTCAGCGTTTATCTCGTCAGTTACTCAACGTGTCGACAAAGGTGGAGACGGGTTGTCTTCCTTGGGTGGTATATCTAATTTTATACCACAAGCACGCTCGTCCCAAAAGAATGGCCGCTAATATTATCGCCTATTTCGTTACATCCTTTACACCCACATTGAAACGATAAAGTATTTTCACATATCCCCTACATATATTTCGGAGGGTTATGGTAAGTCGACACATTGGAATTCATGCATAGAAAGAGGGCTCAAACTCAGACTCAATTTTCGCACTGATTATTTGGCGCTGTAACCGCCTAAGCGCTGTTGACCGAGTTCAACAGAGCACGCCAGTCGTTTCTCTACTGGGTCAACTGACTCCAATTGGAAATGCCAAGCGAATTCAAAACCTTCTCTTTTTTATTTTAATTCGCTGCACTATGTCCATGTCGTTGTAAAGCTCATACAGCTCATCGTTCCATCGCCTACGGTACTCGCCATCGCCAACGCGTTAAGGCGCGTAAATCGTTCGAAAAATCTTTCTCCCCAATACCAAAAGAGCCGCTTCATCGGATGTGGTCATTGTCCATGCTTCGGCACCACATAGTGCCAACACGGGCATGATAAGTGACTTATAGAGTGTGGATTTTGTATGTCTAGAGAGCACTTTACTTCTAAATTGACTACTCAGGCCAAAGTAGCAAGAGTGGTTATGCGTTGGATTTCCATGCTGACATTATTACCGATGTCAATGCTGGTTCCCAAGTAAACGAAATTCTCTACTTTCTCGAAATTATAACTGTGAACAGTGACGTCGGTACTAAGACGCGAATGCGCTGACTGTTGGTTTGATAACAGGAGATACTTCGTCTTGTCCTCGTTGACCGCCAGACCCATTCGCTTTGGTTCCTTATCCAACGGGGATGCCAAAACGGCGTATAGGCAGCTCCCTCTAGTGCTATCCAAAGCGGCTTTGAAGTCGACAAATAGGTGGTGAGTTTCTATCCTTTTCCCGCGCGTATTTTCCAAGATTTGGCGTATTTTGAATACCCGGCTTTTCCGGATTTTCCAGGTCTAAAGCCACACTGATAAGGACCAATCAGTTCTTTGGCGGTGGGCTTCAGTCTGTCACACAATACGCTCGATAACACCTTGAACCTATGCTTCGAAGGCTGCTCCCGCGGTAGTTGGCGCGAATGGCGGGGTCGCCTTTCTTGTGGATTGGGCAGAACACACTTAAATTCCAGTCGCCGGGCAAGCGTTCATCTGACCATATTTGAGTTGATGCATGCACCTTATCAACTCCTCGCCGCCGTACTTGAATAGCTCAGCTGGCAGACTGTCAGCTACAGCAGCTTTGCTGTTTTTCAATCGCGTTATAGCTATTTGATAGAGTGAGCTTAAGCCCAAGATATCGAGTCGGTGCTTAAACTTACTCACTCAAAAGTTCTTTTGATTTCCGTAAATTAACCTCGGACCCCTCAGCAGTACTGGAAATTCACTTTACGCCCGCCTATTCTTTGGAGAAAAAGTGTGATACACAGCAGCAGTCGCCAAACCCGATTCAGAGAGCCAGAGACTTCGGACAGTATCTGTGTCGTAAAGTTTTCCGCATGAGTGGTAGGTATTTGCGCATTTGGAACTAAGGCGATGGAGGCGGCTGTCAGGCCGTTTTTATCGGGGCGACTTGATGAGCTAGAGCTCACCTTGTCTCTTTCAGTTTTATAGAGCGATAGTGGCAACCAAGCATGATTTTATCGTGTTATTCAACACAGGCGATCTCCACAGCGCACTCTTTCACTGCCAATTTCTGCTTTATGTTGTACAGGCATAAGATAATAGCTACTACCGACAGGCCAATTGCCTTGTGAGTCGCTATTAAAGTTTCGTTGTCACACCCCAAGAGCTGCGGGCTATTGCCTTGAGGACATTGGTTATCGCACCAAGCGAAATTCGCAGAAAAGTTGTGTGTATAGTTTTATGGTGCTGAAAATTATACTTCTTGAGAGCTTTAGAAACTCCTTAGACATTGTAGTGTTTATAGGAGCACTGCTGAGTTTTAGGTGGACACAATATCAATATCTATCCTTGGACTGGATTGGCCTAATCTGAATTCCAGGCTACTCAGATTGCCCTCTCGGTTTTTATTCTGTTTTCCAAGATTATTTTCTTAATTGATGTAGTATTCTATCCTAGTAGGACTCTTCTCCTTTTGCTGATCCTCTTGACAACGTTTAATTATTTCCGGCTCGATCACCTTCGGCAGTTATTGAAGCCGCTTTGAGCCGGGAACTTCTATGCAACAAAATCGCAGAGCTATTTGCTAGGGATTCAAAGAAGATGAGTGGGTTTCAAATGAATACGATTGGATGAGTCTTAGCCGATGATACGATATTAGTGACCGATCTTCAGCCGGTAAAAGCAAGTCGATGCAGTTGGAAGGCTGTTAAAAACACTCTACTGTCTGAGAATATCAAATAGCAATGTTAGCCATGAAACATTCCAGTATTTTTTACTTCTCCCCACTATCCTGTCGTTTACTTACCTCTTACTTTTCCATACTTACTTTCAGACTCATGGAAATCAACACGTCATTACGCCGCTAACACTTCATTCCGCATTAGTGCGTGGAAATCTAAGAACCAACGCCCCTGTAAACAATGATAAAGATT
>NW_016191782.1:0-3528 GCF_001687245.7 Rhagoletis zephyria | reverse complement strand
TTGATGCACACCCAAGCGGCTTTTGAAATCCTCGGATCTTATTTGGTGACCTCAAAACTGATAATGGAGTTTCGTAATGCGCAACACACTCTTGAACCATTCCACCTTGGGTTCCCTGTGTTTCGGGTCGTACCTGTACTTACGAAAATAAATACAGGACCGAGTCGCCTTTAGCAGCCTAGAAAAGGTACCACTACGGATTTTCGACAAGAAAGAGCAACAATCTGTTAGAGAAACCATACTGAGACAAACTACTAGGTTGGGAATACTTTACAGCGCATTTAAGATTTTATAACCTAAAATGACTTTGGGAGCGCATGTCCTTAGAATAGAATAATCTAAAAATGGTCATTGGAACTCTGATAGTACACTGCCCTGGGAATTGTCAGTGATAATTTATCATGCATGAATGCTACACACTGTGTACAGAGTAGAGTTCAAACAGCAAGGTAAATATTTAGGTTGTTCACACTTGCTTGGTTATCAGGTTCTCTGGCTAAAAACTATTATTGTGTAGTGTATTTTATTGTTGTAAACTGTGTAAAATATATAACCACCTAATCTGTTTGCCAGGCAAGTGTGAACAACCTCACTGTAGAAATTTGGGTTAAATGACGAAACGGCTATCTGTGATTCTGAGAAGCCAACTTAGGAATTTACCTCATTCCTAATGTCACTTTAATACTCCCGAGGGAGTTCATAAGTTCCTATTTCAATCTTAAAAGCTTTGGCGAACTTTTATGGAACATTCTCTGTCCCTTTAAAATTACATGTCAAATACGAGAGAAATGGCTGTCACCACCCGTAAGGTTTTGAATTTCTTCTCTATCATCTTCCTTTGAACCCATAAAAAGCTTCATGCCTATTGCATCGCAATCAAATCTATCTACGACAACGAATACCTGAAAAGCTTCTTAATTTAGTCTCTAGAAAATATAGCTTCTGCCGTACTGAATGGTAATACCAGGTTTGTGACTGTTTTTACTGAAAACTTAAAGCTGATCAGTAAGGTCGGTAGCAGAATTCTTACTTTTACTGAAGCTAAACATGCGACTTCCGAACCTTTATAGCGTTTTTCAGGCGATACCGCAAAGACGGAATCAATTTACCAACAGCTAGATAACTCTGCGACAACCGCCGTTTCTTTTAAAAACTACGACTCACAACAAAAATTGGTGGAGATGATCGGCCATGTACTTAGCCAATATGTGAAGCGTCAGGCCGACAAAATACGACCGATCTCCTTACCCAGAAACCAGACTATACTTTCGAAGGTTTTCGGTGCGCTGAATCTGGCCACAGAATTGCTCTATCACAAGCACAGGATTTTGAGATATTCTAACCTATAAGTGCAAAAATCACGGTTTTTGGGCACATTTGAGCTCCTGTAACTCGATGGAAAAAGTTTTTTTCAGAAAGATCATCTCGTTATTTAAAAGTACTACCCCTTCCCTCCAAAATTCATTTCAATGCTTTAAAAAATCTTTATTTGTCACCGAGAAGTCGTCTGTTGAATTGACTGAGTTTAGTTTTCTGCGGCTATACACGTCATACAGATGCATCGGATTAAGGGTGCTAAATTCAACAGACGACTTCTCGGTGACAACTAAAGATTTTTTAAAGCTTTAAAATGAATTTTGGAAGGGAGGAGTAGTACTTTTAGATAACGAGCTGATCTTTCTGGAAAAAAAAATTTCATCGTGTTACAGGTGCTCAAATGTGCCCAAAAACCGAGATTTTTGTACATTTAGGTTAGAATATCTCGAAAACCTGACAAAATACGGCTATTCTGGGGTCAGATTTGAATTCAGCGTACCGAAAACCTTCGGGAAAGTATAGTCTGCCTTTATCAATATCACTACCATTACTGCTTTGACAATTGTCATTGCTATAACAATTACCACTACCATGCCAAAGTCTGTAATCATTCCCATTACCACTATCATGACCATTGTTGTGTATTTCAATTGCTATTATACCAATTATACTCATTACCATTACGATTCCCTTCAAAATTTCCAATACCATCAGCATTGCCTTACCGCTGAAATTACCACTGTCATTACCATTACTACTATTAAAGTTACCATAAATATTACCACTACCATACCTACGCACGTAATAATTTCTATTACCACTAATGGCAATGATTACCATTATTATTACAATTGCCATTACCATTAATAGTGCCATTATGTTTACCATTAAATTACCTAATACCATTGCCTTTAAAATTACTGCTGTCATTGCTATTATAAATATCGATATCATTTCTGCAATTACCATAGACATTACTACTACCATTACCATTTCCATTACCATTCCCACTTCGATTACCTTTACCATTTCGATTACTATTACCACAACCGTTGCAATTATCATTGCTATTACCGTTATTAGTTTTTCATTTTTATTCATTTTTGGGTTTTTTGTTTCTTGTTGTCAATTCGAAAATTTTGCTTATTTTTCTCAAACTTGAAACCACTGTACTAATTTTAGCAACACACACCTGACTTCGTGCGCATCCGAGTGCACTTCCTTGAATGCACGAGAAGCTAACTGGAATATACTATATATGTATGTATACATAAATATGCACTTATGTATGAATGTTTGCACTTACATACGAGTGTGCGTGTATTTCAACAATGCCAATTGGTGCGAGCTTTCTGTGTGTGAATGCATTTTATGCTGCGACTGCAACGCACCTCAATGTTTGCTCAATTTTCGATGAGAGCGCAAATTTTTTGTTCCAGTTCCATTTCTAAATATGTATGTTTATATTCAGCGGCGCTTATATGGCTACATATGTACATACATACAAACGTAATTTTCGTACGCTTTATACCTGTGTTATCAGCACTTCGACGCGCCTATAGTGAGTAATAAAATTATATGAAGCGCGATTGCGAGCAAATAAAATGTTTTATTAACCGTTTAGTTTTAACAAAAAAAAAAGAGAAAAATAATAATATAAGCTAAGAACTAAGAATATAGCGATCGCCTAATTTCCAGCGCATCGAGTCTCTCGCCGCTTGATCGCGCCGCGCAGCCAACGACGCCCAGGCATAGGTACACCGCAGATTCACAAATCGTTTTTACTCCCTATTGCCTGCTGCTGCGACTTTGTGTTACCTTCCCGAGTTGCTTTCTTGGCTTCTCCGCTTTTGCACGCGCCCTGTCTTCAACAGTCGCATATCGATTTTACCGCGCGGCTTCTCTTCATTCTATAGGAGTTTGCCCTTTATTATGCTTCTTTTGCGGCTTCTGTTCCTACCTCCAGATTTACCACTTTTTTACCTTATGCTCCTNTAATTTCCAGCGCATCGAGTCTCTCGCCGCTTGATCGCGCCGCGCAGCCAACGACGCCCAGGCATAGGTACACCGCAGATTCACAAATCGTTTTTACTCCCTATTGCCTGCTGCTGCGACTTTGTGTTACCTTCCCGAGTTGCTTTCTTGGCTTCTCCGCTTTTGCACGCGCCCTGTCTTCAACAGTCGCATATCGATTTTACCGCGCGGCTTCTC
>NW_016191781.1:0-3528 GCF_001687245.7 Rhagoletis zephyria | reverse complement strand
AAAAATATTAAAAATAAAATGTTAACAAGCCACAATAACATTGACGAATGACATTTTATTAACAATTAATAAAATCATCCATTTATTAACGTCTTTCGTTACCGTTAAGTTTCCAACGTATAATGAAAAATTTTCACTTCAGTGCTTCACATTTCCACTAAAATTTTGTGAGGATTTGCAGGTCAGCAGGCTTTATCCGTAAATATATCTACCAATTAACCCTAATTCAAATGCACTCATTGCTGCGATACCGCCGGTCATGAAGCCAAAAGCATAGCATTCCTATTTGCTTCGCATTTATGTTTACCTATATGTCTGTAAATTATTATATTCACATTCACAATGAAATTTTATCAAGACGACTGCCAGCATCAGTTTTGCATTATCTACTAAAATGCAGCAAATACATTTCAAAAAGAAAATCTAAGAATAAACACAGACATATATACAATCAAATATTTACGCTTACGTACACAGCTCGTACCTTGATAGATATACATACAAGTGTGTTCAGGCCAGGGATGGGCATAAACATAAAAATAAATAATTGAATGCACAAAATATCAGAATAAATTTTCATTCATCATTTAAACCATTTTGAATGACGAATAAATTTTTGTTCTTTATTCAAATTATTTCTTATGTTGAACAAATTGTCATTCATCATCGACAAACTTCAAATCTTATATATGTATAAAAATGAAATGGCGTTCGTTGGTCATCACTGACCTGTTTTAGCAAATTTTTTAGCATAACAGCACCCAATCGGCCGGTGCACGATGCGCTTAATCAAGATATGGCGCGCGAAAAACAATTGGGGTATTCACAACGGTGTCGTAAATGTCGTATTGTTGTATGTCGCAAACTTTAAACGCCTAAAAAATATATTAAAGGGGTCCGTAAAGTACCATCAAAGTCATATAATGAATTTTTGCGGTGTTAAATAATAGTTGGTTGTCGTTTCAAGTTCTCTAAGCATTTATTTAAGCTTTTAAAGTTTACGACATACAACAATACGACACTTACGACACCTTTGTGAATCCCTCAAATATGACGGCCAAGCATTGAAAGAATCAGTTCGAATTAACGTCCCTTTGTTGTACCGAGAACAAAAACATGGCTACAACATGCTCATAAAACTTTTTAACGATGGTACTGGAGAGGTTTTCTTCTTGGATGCTCCCGGTGGAACTGGGAAAACTTTTTTGATTGCATTAATTGTATGCCAGATTCGCTCACAGAATGACGTTGCACTAGCTTCATCCAATATTTTTAAATTGCAGCTGCGTTGTTAGAATGCGCCCGCACGGCTCATTCTGCACTAAAATTAGCGTCGAACATGCAATTTACTGAAATTCCGATATGCAACATCTCGAAGACCTGTTCGATGTCCAAGGTTCTGCTGCAATGTAGGTTGATTGTCTGGGATGAGTCTACGATGGCACATTAAAAGTCATTGAAAGGCATTCGAAACATTTTTGTTGATGCGATGATTCTGTTGGCAGGTCATTTTCGCCAAATATTGCCCGTCATTCCACGGTCACCGCCAGCCGAGGAACTGAATGCATGTTTGAAGTGGTCCGTTTTGTGGAGGCATACTTTAAAATTAAGTACACACATACGTGTCGACGTATTGTAGAATGACCAATTTGGAAAAAAATGTTCAAAGCAATTACTGGGCATTGGCAACGGTATAGTTCCCGCTCATATTTCAACTGGCTGCATTATATTGCCCTCCGGTGTGTGTCAGTTCACCGAACTCATACGAAAAATATTCCAAAACATTGCAGAAATTTATTAATAAATTGCTGGCGAAGTAGTCGTAGCCTCATAGTCTCCAATTGAAAGTCAGTTCGGTAATCGTAATTCTGCGAAATACCAACCAAGCACATCTTTGTAATGGAACACAGATTAGGGTTACCAGACGTCCTCCGTTAGGAGAACATGTCCTCCTTTTTGCCTAAAAGCGATGTGTCCTGAAATGTTCTCCTTTTTGGCGTTTTGCATATTTTGCAAAAGTAAATTTTTTTATTTGTAAAAAATTATTAAAAATGAACGTGATTTCCTAGCATCTTGAAACTCGCAATTTATCCTATTCAAATTTCATGGACTATAACTGCATGCCTAAAATTGGTGCATCTGGTAACTCTAAGCCAGATGGCGGTGAATAAATTGATGAGCAACCTCTTCGAAGAAACATTTATCAAAGGAAAGTTTAAAGGAGAAGACATTTTGATTCCACACATCATTACTTATTCCCACCGAATTCAAACGCTTGTAGCTTCCCGTTAGGCTTGCATTTGCGATGACTATAAACAAGTCACAAGGACAGTCACTGAGTGTTTGTGGTATTAAGTTGAAATTCCATGTTTCTCACATGGTCGGTTGTATGATGCCTGATCCAGTGTCGGAAAATTATCAGCTTTGTTTGCTTACGCACCACATAAAACCAAAAATATTGGACCGTATGATTGTTTAGTTTTTATTCCTTTAACTTTCCTCCAAGTTCGTCGATATGACTTTTAAAAATAAATATTCTCTGTCTGTCTGGGTGGATCAACTACAGTTACGTTACTTTGACCACCCTTTTGTATAATTTGTATGCCCCTTTACAAAGGAAAGAGGCTCTTGGACATACGTTGAAAAGTGAATAAAAATAGAAAATGATTTCCTTAAAAGTTATTTGACAAAGTTCCTTGAAAAACAGCTTCTGATAAAAACAAATCGTCGTTCGGGGTCGGCGTAAAACTGTAGGTCCCTCTCCTTTTGTGTGACAACAGCAAGGAGCACGACACAAATCGGAATAGAAGCTCGGCCAAACGCTGACATAATGTGTAAGCGCCAATCTATTATTGTTATTAGTATAAGGCCTCTACACCAAAATATATACTTATTTTAAGACTCTCCTACGTAGTAAGGAAAGATAAAAATAAAAATAGCAGCTTAACCCTTTCCCAACATTTTTTGAAGTAGTGAACAAAAAAATTTTTTTTTGAACTCAACTCAGAGATTTCGACTTGAATAGACATAAAAAACATACAAAAAATGAAAAACCGTTTTTAGAGAGGCTACAATCCCTTGGAAAATTTGGTCAATATATTAACCAATTTCAATGAAAGGAGTAAAAAATTCAAGAAATTTTTTCATTCTATTTTTATTTACTTCAAAAATTAACACAGTTTACATTGAAATTCAGGCAATTATTTAGAATATTTTTTATTATATTTACGAATATTACTTAAAGAAATATCCTTTCAATTCAAATTGCAGCCAAAAATTAAATAAAATATGCCTTACAATATTAACAAACGACAAAATAAATACATATTCAATTCAGTTAAATAAAAAAATATAGTACATGCAAACATACATAGATATGTATATAATTATAAAATATGTTTAGTTACTAGAATATTTATGGAAAGTTTGGAAACATGTTTTTTCGTGTGAAATACATAAGTGCACTTTACATTTTAGGTAAATAAAGTAAGTACGCGCTGTACAACCAGGATATTTACATCTCGTAGG
>NW_016191779.1:0-3528 GCF_001687245.7 Rhagoletis zephyria | reverse complement strand
TAGATAGTTATTTCTGTCTAGCCTTCGAAATTTTATTATTTCCATTGCTTTCTAAACGACTGAAAAAAATGCATAATACTGCGGAATATATACATATTAGATATCACTGTTTTATATCATTGAAGTACTTCATCGATTATTATTTCTTTACGATTCAAGAAACATACATGTTGAAAAATATATTAACCGGAAGCTGCTTTCAAATTCATAATTCAATCAATAAGATCTGCCCGACATTTACACTATAAATTTTGCAAAAATCTTTCTAAAACTAACCTTGTGCGTTGAAAAGCAAATCATTAAAAAAAAAAAATAATATATCCAATAAATATCTCCTAGGGATCCTTCAACAAATAAACTCGACGTTCATATTGACAGACAATGTGCTTGATAGACAGGCATGCAGACAGATGCAGCAAGTGATGCGCTGACATGTTCTAATTTCTTAAGCACTTACAAATTCAAAAATTTTTCCGCGCTCTCCGCCACCCCCGCTTGTAGACACTTCGCACAAGCAATCGTACGCCCCAATAAGCATCGAGCAGCATTTTCTCTCTACACCTCCCCACCACCTCCGCGTAGGCACAAAGCTTTCGCACTCTTTGCCATCTTTAGCACCTGCGATCATATCCGTTTCTTGATGTCTCGACACTCATAACTTTTCCCATTGCTTTATCCATCTTTTCATTATTGGTTCATCTGTTCTTCATTCGCTCTTCAATGTTCATCTGTCTTCGGAATGTCTGGTACTGACTGAAATTGTGGTTTGGCATCTGTTTTTCTTTCGGCAGACCTTGTTTCGCCTCAGACATACTTCTCACACGTGCTCGACGGTTTCTCTTTGTTTTTTTTTTTACTTTGTTTTATATTCTTTCATATGTACATATGTATGTAGGTATGTTATGGGTTAAATAAAAGCATAAACCAAGCAGCAACCATATTGACCATTCATGAAATGTTGTTTATAATCGGATTATCATCAAATTTGCTTGTTTTCATTTTTACAAGAATGCATGTTTGCACTTTCGCACTTGTCTATTTTGAATATTATTTTATTGTAAATGCGCACAGGTACTCAAAATGTCAGAAATATTTCTTTGCACATACCACAGGCCGTGTATATTGTCTATACTTACCTACAAAAATAGAAGGTTAAGGGCAAAAGATGGACGCACTTGAAATTCGCCATCGCATAGACGTAAAAGGGGTGACCAGATGTGCATAAAAATAGTTTTGTTAACTTAGCTTAAAACTAAATAAATGAGCTGATTGGTTCATAATAGAGAATTGCTAAGAGTTCTGACATTCAAGACACTCTTAAAGATTTCTAAGTATTTTTTTTAACAACGTCAAAATAATATAATTACAGTCTCTTTAAACCTTTCATATATGAACAAGTGAAAAAACCAAAGGTCAAGTTAAGTTAGACCGGCAGCGCTGGTTAAAAGTTTACTTAGATAAGGCACAGGCTCATTGTGTTACCTAGCGGGGCGCTTACCCGAGCTATCTGCCTTTAAACCTCTTAGCAGATCATCTAATGGAATTTTTCCTTATCTGTCTAAATTCTCGATGAGGGTCATGTCTAAAGATAAAAAATACGAAGGTGATATTTGGGGCTATATGAAATACTATAATATTAAAAAAAATCCGAAAAAAATACGGTTAAAGAATTAAAAAACTAGTAAGAGCACATGCAGCATAGTAAAAATTTTTGCTAAAATATTGTTTATACCATACCCCCAACTGATCTTAAAAAATCTTGAAATTTTCTAGGTTTTTTTTTTAATTATAAAGTTCTTGAATTTTCGAAAAGTTTTTTCCCAAACTTTAGATAATTTGTGTTACGGAATTTTAATTCAATTTATTTTATTTTTTTTCAAAGTTCAAAAATACATATCTTTAAAGAAATACCTGCTAGAAAATTTAGAATCTTTTTAGGTCAATTAGAGGTATTGGAAAAAATAAGCCAAAAATTTGAATACGTTTTTTACGATTTTATAAATTGCAAAATTCTGTATTTTTTTGTGGCCTCAAATATAAAAAGTTACCAAAATTTGTATACCTTTTCTACGATTTTTAAAATTCTTAAATTCTGTAACTTTTTTATTTCTCGATTCTTTTTTTAAACATGAATATTTTTTTCCTATCCCCAAATGTAACCTTTGAAATGAGATCTGAACCTTTTTGTTAGCATAATAGTTTTTGTGATATTAAAAAACTTACAAAATTCCGGAAATGGCAAAATTCTGAACTCAGGAGTGCTACAAAGGTAGACTCACATATGATTTCTTCTTTGAATTATGTTTATTATCTGGTCACCTCATTTATGCCATTTATACCAAGAAATGGGCAACTACAAGCAATTTTCAATAATCCTATGCCAGTGAAAAAGCTTTTTACCCGTTCAGTTTTCAAAAAGTTTTCGCGCACACATTAGTTCAAAGACTATCAATCAGATTTCTAGGCGTGTGCGGTGGATGAGCTAGTGAAAATTGCATTTTTTTTTTGCAAAGCTAAAATTCGCTAATTGTTTGAAGATTTTAATAAAAAAAAATGTTGAATCCTGTGAAATAAAAGGATTAAAAATATGTTGTGATTGAATATGGACAATTATTTATATGGAACGGGTTAGGAAATGTAGTCGACAATGATATTAGTGAGGTGATTTCTAAGGTTGCCAAGAAGTCGAAGTAGAAGAAGAAGCAGTGAAAAAAATCTATAATGCAAGAAATGGAAGAAAATCCATATTTTCCTGGCATATGCTAAATTGCAATTAAAATAATTAAATTTTTGAAATACGCTGATAGAAGTTAAACTATTTTAAAGAAAAAAAAGCAAAATAAGAAGGGGGGAAAAAGTTATATAAATTTTAGCGTGGAAGCATATTTTATGGTTGAGCTATTAAGTGAAAAAATGCGAAAAAGAGAAAAAAGTTTGTGAAATATATCTTACAAGATTATTTGATAAGAAAAAATTATAGAAAATCAATAAAATTTGCATATTAATGCCAATGGTGAATATTTTTGTAAAAAATCTATTGAATAATTACGCGTAAAAAGTTGAAATTTCAATGATTTGAAAATTAATAATTTTCGAAATTCTTCTTCAAACAAGATTTACCGATAGCTGCAAATATCTTGCATGAAGAGCGTAATTCCTACAAAATGCTGACAGTCTTCAGAAGCCGATAATAACAAAATAAATCAGAAGACAGCCTACAGAAAGCTATAAAGTCATTGGATATGAATCAGTCACCTTGACGCCTAGCAGGTGCAGCAAAGCATGTTTTCGGCCCCAGCCACTCAGCCAGCAGGGGCCGTCGAGACCGCAGACTACAGACGAGTCAAATGCAGCTAAAAACAAATATTGACAATGTCTGCATTGGCCGTCCAAGGACTATGCGAGCGTGAGCCTAAGCGGGATGTCGTAGTTGTTGACCGCCAAATGCGCATTTCGCAATTAAAATAATTCAATAAACCAAAAAAAATGGAATGAAACAAGCAAAAAATCTGTGTAAATTATTGTGCG
>NW_016191778.1:0-3528 GCF_001687245.7 Rhagoletis zephyria | reverse complement strand
AATAAACGCGTGTTTTCTGGGTGCATTTTTGGAAGAAATCTGTTTTAAACGTTTGAAAACGCGCATTTGTGTAAATATTTTCATTTTTGCAAAGTTTATTCAACATCGCTAAGCTTGAAAATGTCGAAAAGACGTATAGAAGTGGGCGAAACGTATAACACAAAGTCGAAGAAGTAAGTGCCTCGATCTTTTTTTAGCAGAAATTTATTTCGCTTTTCTAAATATTTATAATTACCGCAAAAAATGTACATTGTTTGTTACAAGTGCCAATTTTCAAAATTGCAGAGATTTCGATACGACTACGTCAGCATTTAGCAATCCTACACCAGTGGCTCATGTTGCTGGTGTAGCTAGCGCTTCGCGGCAGCCCGGCACTATAAATCCTTACAACCTGAAACCATTTACACAGCGCTATTTCAACCTATATAAGAAGCGAATTACACTTCCTGTTTTCGAATATCAAGCAGATTTTATGCGTCTACTGAATGAACACCAAAGTATAGTTTTGGTGGGTGAAACTGGTTCTGGCAAGACCACACAAATTCCACAATGGTGCGTTGAATTTGCCATGTCAAAAGGAAAGAAGGGCACTGCTTGTACACAACCACGTCGTGTGGCCGCTATGTCTGTTGCGCAACGTGTTTCTGAGGAAATGGATGTCACCCTTGGTGAGGAGGTTGGTTATTCCATCCGTTTTGAAGATTGCTCATCACCGAAAACAGTACTGAAGTACATGACAGACGGTATGTTGTTGCGTGAGGCTATGTCCGATCCCATGCTAGAACAATATCAAGTAATATTGTTGGATGAGGCCCACGAACGTACTTTGGCAACAGATATTTTGATGGGTGTTTTGAAAGAAGTCATCAGACAACGAAACGATCTGAAATTGGTTGTCATGTCTGCTACTTTAGATGCAGGCAAATTTCAACAGTATTTCGATAATGCACCTTTAATGAACGTACCAGGTCGTACACATCCCGTTGAAATTTTCTATACGCCTGAACCAGAACGCGATTATTTAGAAGCAGCTATACGCACAGTCATACAGATACACATGTGTGAAGATATTGAAGGTATTATTAATGTAGTTATTTTGTTACATTATATTAAACAAGCGCTTCCAATATTTTTAGGTGATGTATTAATGTTTTTAACTGGTCAAGAGGAAATCGAGGAGGCATGCAAACGTATAAAGCGTGAAACAGACAACTTGGGCACGGATGTGGGCGAATTAAAATGTATTCCCCTTTACTCTACTTTACCGCCAAATTTGCAACAACGCATTTTTGAACCTGCACCGCCGCGTAATGCAAACGGTTCCATTGGACGTAAAGTAGTCGTTTCCACCAACATCGCTGAAACATCGCTGACCATTGATGGTGTAGTTTTCGTTATTGATCCTGGCTTTGCCAAACAAAAAGTTTACAATCCACGTATACGTGTCGAGAGTTTACTAATATCAGCCATTTCAAAGGCATCAGCCCAGCAACGCGCAGGTCGTGCTGGTCGTACACGTCCTGGCAAATGTTTTCGTCTGTATACAGAGAAGGCATACAAAAACGAGATGCAGGATAATACATATCCTGAAATTTTACGTTCAAATTTAGGTAATACGTTAAAGTTTAGTTATTAACAGATAATTTGTATATAGTTTTATATATTTTTGATATTTATAGGTACCGTGGTATTGCAGTTGAAAAAACTTGGCATTGATGATTTGGTGCACTTCGACTTTATGGATCCACCTGCACCTGAGACACTTATGCGTGCTCTGGAATTACTTAATTATTTGGCTGCGCTGGATGACGATGGCAATTTAACCGATTTGGGTGCGGTTATGTCAGAATTTCCCTTGGATCCGCAATTGGCTAAAATGTTAATTGCTAGCTGTCAGCATAATTGCTCAAATGAAATACTATCAATTACGGCTATGCTGTCGGGTGAGAATGCGCACATTAATATTAAATGTGTGCTTTAAGCTTTTTTATTTGTTATCGATTTACGTAAGACCAAACTGTTAAATTTATTAGGGAGAGTAGCCTTATGATTCTTAGATTCTTTCGCTGTTTAAATTTGAATTATTATTCGCGAAGAATGCATATCGTCGTCTAAAGTACAAAACCGCGTATCAACATAGGGCAAAACCGCGTATGAGAGGGTGCATAGATTATTTTGTAGAGAGTAAAAACACTCATATTTAAAAATGGTTCTCTCCTTTATAAAGCAATCGCATTTCTGGCTAGTATATTTAAGGCTTGAGCCAACAGCTCCTGAAAGCAAACCCTTTTTTTTTGGGAAAAAATATCAATTAAGCGGTTTCGTCGAACGACGATATGCGGTTTTGTACTTTAAACGACGGTATGTAAATATACAGTGGTGGAAGAAATAATATAAACTTTATATTTTGACCAGGTTTGGCTATCATTCTTGTGCTAATTCGATGTTTCATATATTATCCGCACAAACTTTGTACAAAAATTATAAAAATGCAACAAATTTTACCAAAATCCTCCAAAATTTTCTAACTTTTTTTAAAATCTTTCCTACTTTTTAGAAAAATTTTAGGTATGCAGTTTATATTCTATTCAAATTAAGTAGGATTTTTGCTGACGGTGTTGTGCATTTTCTTCCATATAAAGCAGAGGTGGGCATCCTCTGCAGAGCATTTTTGTAGTGTGCGTCCAATTGATTTCACTGTGTGCGAGCGGACAAGCCGTGCAGTTGAATGAAGCTTTCGCTGCCTTCTCAAGCAAAGCGTGGATGTATACGCGAATATGCCCTGCGGATGGACGCTCCCCAGGGCTGATATATGTGGAAGAAAATGCGTAGCAGCGTCAGCAAAAAAAAAAGTATTTGAAATCAACACGGTTTTCTAGCGTCTTGCATTTGTACTTTAGCCTACTAAATTTTAATGGGCTATAAAACTGGAAACCCAAAATTTTTTTTTTAAATTATGAATAAAAAGTTTGAAATTTTTTGCGCGATTTTGGTAAAATTTGTTGAATATTCATAATTTTTGTACAAAGTTTGAAATGGAGATTGTTATATAATGCGCCAGACTTTTATAAAAGATATGAGACATCTAATAAGCAAAGGAAAATACAGCTAAAACTTGTCGAAATAAAAAGTTTCTATTATTTCTTGCACCACTGTATTTCCATGGTTAAAACTTTACCTTGCCCTTGCTGCCTGGAAAATTCTTTACTGGGTATAAGTTTAGTTTTTGTTTAGCACAGTAAATTGAAATTAAATTTTACAGTTTTTAAACTCTTTACTTTTTCCAAAAAATTTTTCTCAATATATAAGCAAGTTAATCAGTTTTTATTTTTTTTTTTTTACCAACATCTTACTAACATTTTAGGACTGTCGCATGCTTATTTTTAGTAAAAATGCAAAAGAAAAATTTTTCCAACTCATTTGTCTTTTGCATTCACCACTGAAAACAGTTTCACAAGCGATAATGAAACTTTAAACCACTACCTCAACATGCTTTCATTTTTATTTTACCTAAAAATTATCGAAATT
>NW_016191777.1:0-3528 GCF_001687245.7 Rhagoletis zephyria | reverse complement strand
TTTTTTTATACTAAATAAAAAATTAAACTTGTTTGGCGTTTTTAATGAGTTTTTAGAAATAACTGTATATTTTTAAAAACATTAATTTTTTAACTTTTATATTTTTAATTTAATGTTAATATTGTTTTAAAAAACACGATAGTAAAAAAGTTTGTGGCAGCACTTCAAACTAAACTAAAAGCTTACCTCTTTTTAAAACATGCTTGATGAACCCAACATGTCGTCCTACCAGATACCACCAAAAACTGAACTAGACTTCAAAGTTGAAAGAAAACGCAAAGTGGCGAATAAAATCTCAACCACTCAAACTCTGTTCAAAAACACCAAAAAAACTTTCCAATTTTTTTTCCTTATCATGCTGCCCGTTTTCAGTAACCTCCGTCGACAGGTGGTGGCCTTTCACAGTGGACGTGCTGACCCCTTTATCCGCTGTCAATTTATCTTTGCCTGCCTCTTTCTGGTGGCACGCTTCCTAGCAGCCTCTCTGGCCATGTACCTTCGCCTGTCCGCCTACCTTTGCCTAGATTTTTCCTTCAGGTCGATCTACTATCAGAGGACATACTTTTCTGCACACTTCACTACACTAATGATATCCATGTTCTTTGTCCTTTTTAACGTTCGCCTTTTTGGCCTGCTCTACTACCGCTGCCCGGATCCAGTTGTCTGGTCACACCTCTACGAACTGCTGGTGCGGCTGGTGGGCAGCAGCAGCAATCGTCTGCAGGAAAGAAGCACTCTTCATTATTACTCTTTTCTTGCGAATAGAAGCCGCCGGTGGTGCGCCCGAGTGACTATCCTCGCAGAGGTCGTCTTTACGATAGCCATGCTCATCTTCGGACTAATATTTTTTCAAAACCTTTTTTTCTGGCATGATTTGATTTGGCGACGCGGCACCGTCTTTCAGCAGGCCTTCTTAGCCACTATTCAGCTCTGCTTTGCTCAGGTCTACTACAGAGTTTTTGTGCAGCTTTTTCTCGCTCTGCTCGTCCACTACGTCGTCTGTCACGTCTACACTGACCAGTACCGGCGGGTGGTGAACAAAAACTTGAGGAAGGGGCTGAACAGGTTGCTGACCCACCGAACAGCTCAACGAAATCAAAATTTAAAATTTTTAAACTCGTTAGCCCTCAGCCGAGCTACCGCCTCCTATCGAGCACTGCACACTCGTCTGACCGCCTTCATCCTCCGCTACAACGAGAGCATTGTCTCGCATGTGATCGTCTACTTTGTGCACTACGTGGTGCCTGTTCACGGCTTCTTCATTGTCAAGCTGTACCTTAAATGTGTTCAAAGTGAAACGTACGCCGCCTTCCTAGCTGACAACAAAATCAATCTCTTTCTAGAGCTTCTCTTTTTCTTGGCTTTCCTGGTGATCACTCTCTTTACGGCTCGGGGCAATGATCAGATTGTTCGCTCGGGGCAGATTCTAAGGTCAATCTTTCAGAGAAAAAGCATGATGATGATGAGGGCACACTGCAGACGGCAAACCTCTTATAACAATTGGGTCAGCAACTTTAATGCAATCTGGAGTAGGGAGGCGGTTAGACTGTCAGCCCACTATGAACTGGTTTGGAGAGCTGAGAAACAATTGGCCTTTACAGCAGGACAAAACAACGCCCCTTTAGACTGGAAGTACATTTCTGAAGTAAGGAGGGTTAGGGGTGTGTAAGAACTTTTATAGCAATTTTTGCCTTTTCGTTTTAGTTTACACTGTTCTACACTACTGTACTTCTTTTCTTTCTGAGCAAGTTTATTAACCGTGAGGATGGCTTCAAGATTTGGTAGCAAGACTTGAGCACATACATTTGTCCATTTTAAATTTAAAATTAGTCATTAAAGTCTTAATTCCAAAAACTACAGGTAATTTATAGTAGCAAAAAAGCAATTTTTTTAAATGAAAAGTTAAACTTTAACTTGATTTTTAATGTTGGTAATTAGAAAAACTAATAAAATTTTTTAAAAAACTAAATGTACTTATTTTATTACTAGTTAAAAAAATATTTGATGTGTTTCACTAATTTTTTAAAATTTAAAAGTTTATTTATTGCAAGCACTAAACACTTAAAAAATGGGAATTGCTAATTGCTCACGCCAAGGTTAAAATGCAGTTTTCTGGTTTAAATAGTTTTCTTGTGCAAAAATATTAAAAGTATTTTAAAATTGTCTGTTCAGACCTCCTGAAGGGCGGGCACTAGAATTGTTTTAAACAAAACTTCCATCAAGTGTTCCTAAAAGAGATGACTGACAACACGCGTGGGCAGTACACCGAAAAACAGGGTACCAACGAGCTGAACGAAGATGAGCGAAGCAGCGCATCGGCAATGCCCGTCTACCGGGTCGCAGATCTAGTCAAAGATCGGCTGACGTCTACCAACGTTAAAAATGAACAACAGGAAAGCGCACAGAAAAAAAATGTCAAAAATACACAAAACTTTACCTACTTTTCCGAACTCCTCGCCCTTCTCCGACTGACGCTCTTCAACAACCTCAGCCGACAGGTGGCGGCCATCCACAGTGGACGTGCGGACCGCCTGACCATCGCCATCCGGGGCCTGTTTATCTTTGCCTGCCTCATCTACATCGGCCGGTACGTGGTGGGCAACCTGTGCATATACCTCCGCATCAAGGCCTACCTTGCGGTGGACCTTCAAAATCGCTTCTTCTACTACCGACGCAGCTACCACAAGAGCTACTTTCTCCATTGCGTGATGACCTGCCTTTTCTCAGTCTACCACGATCGCCTCGTCGCCCTGCTCTACTTTCGCCGACCGGATCGACTCGTCTGGTCGCACCTTTACGACCTGGTGGTGCGAAATCGTCAGCCGGAAAAGTCAAAAGCAAACCTTTTGCACTATCCCTTTCTGGCGGAGGGAGATCGCCGGTGGGCCCGCCGGGTGACCGCCCTTTTTGAGGGCGCCTGCACAGTGGCCATGTCCTACCACCAGGCGTTCACCTTTTGGAGCGCCCTTCAGTACGCTCGCAAGTGGATGTGGCGACTTCGACGGGCCACCGCCCTTCAGCAGGTCTTCTTCTGGTCAGTGCAGCTCGCCTACCGGCTGTACCTCTACCAGACCTGGGTGGTGTTCTTGCTGGTCATGCTCTGTCTCCTTCTGGTGTGCACCCTCTACACGGAACAGTACCGAAGATTGAACGGCCAGTTGAGGAGGGTGATGCTGCTGAAAGGGCTGCCGCCGCTGCTGACTGGAAAAAAACAAACTTGGCCAAATCAAAATCAACAAAATCGAACTAAGGCCTGCCTGGACTTTTTGCAGCTTAGCCGAGCCACCGCCGCCTACCGAGCACTGCACACCCGTCTAACCGTCTTCATCCTTCGCTACAATGAGAGCATCGTCTGCCGGGTGATCGCTTACTTGGTGCACTACTTGGTGCCCGCCCAAAGCTACCTCATCGTCAAGCTGTACCTCTACTGGGTCACCCAGAAAAGGGCGGCCACCTTCTTTGCCCTCAACCAGGTAAACCTCATCCTCCTGCTTGTCATTGAGCTCTACATTCTCCTGCTCACCTTTT
>NW_016191776.1:0-3528 GCF_001687245.7 Rhagoletis zephyria | reverse complement strand
ACTGTTATTACAAAGCGCCTCGTTCTTTATGGTTGCTTAATTACCAGCACTACTACTACGACGAAGTCGATATGATGCAAGGAATATAAGTACGCTCCAATTGCTTCCCCAAGCTCGATATAATGCGACGTACACAAGGCCCAGCTGTTCGAGTGGAAGAGTAAACGGGATGAATTCTCAGTACGAACGTGTCAACGCGATGTTAAACTCACTGAGTAACTCTATTAGACCCCGTTCACATGACAGGCGCTTAACACGCGTTTTGATAACGCACACTATTCGATACTTTTCAGGTATCGATACTACTTCCAAGTATCGTTTCATCCCTATTATAATGCAGCAATTTTTTCACCGAGGAACAGTTAGACGCAGTGAATAAAGTCACAGACCTGCCAAACCACCGCATTCAGAATATCAACGGGATAACTTAGGATGTGGCTAGAAGACCACCTATACAGCGATGCCTCAATGCTACTCGCCAGGGAATATAATTTTTGCTGTGCACGTAATTCCTTAAAGGCTGCTACCGTATAAAAAACCCCGAACAGATACTTTTTGGAAGTAGAGCCACCTTCTGTACACCTTCAAAGTTATCTCTATGAACTCCTGACCGTGATATAGACCTAAATACACAACCAATCGACACGATTTGTACAGACAAGCACTAAACAACGACTCTCGTCCCGTAAATGCCGGAGCTTAGAAAGCCAAACGCAGACGATTTTCAGCTGTATCGACAGACCCGCTTAACTCTGTCGGGACTAAGCTCTGGATATTGTAGCGGGCTTAACTTCCACATTAGATACCGACATATCTAAACTTTCCTCCTTAGACCCACTTAGCTTTCAGTCATCTTAGCTCTCACTTTTACTC
This sequence comes from Rhagoletis zephyria, assembly GCF_001687245.7. Taxonomy (NCBI): domain Eukaryota; kingdom Metazoa; phylum Arthropoda; class Insecta; order Diptera; family Tephritidae; genus Rhagoletis; species Rhagoletis zephyria. The sequence continues at coordinate 2,655 of NW_016191776.1, read as the reverse complement.
AATTATTCTCAGTTCAGTGTGATTTTAATTCACCAATTTAAATGTGTAGCCTAACTGTATTTCGTTTCGCATTACTTACTTGAAGTGTACTATACAATGTACATAGTATATGGCTTAAGTCGGCTCCACATCTATACTCTTTTCACTAATTTTCTACAACTAATGTAGATTTAATATTAGATTCTCAAAGCAAGTGTTTCTCATTCTGACAATTGCAGAGCAACTTAAGTATTCTACACTCATTTGTTAAGAGATACATGTTTTCTCCCAGTGCTCTGAGCTGTTGCTCTACGCCGTGTTTTGCCGATAGAATTTAATAAAAACTTTATGTTGCTTCAAAGAATGTTTATGGAAATTTTTCACTTTAAGTTGAGCAAAGTAATAAATGTAAACAGGCATTCCATTGCAGCACGAAAACTGGCGAAGGTGCGACAAATCCTGTGACAACGTAAAAATGCCAACAGCGACGAAGTATCTATGTATGTATGTACGACGAAAGCAACAATTGCGTGCGAAAATAGCGGCCACAGCGACACTTATTTCTGCTTGCACCCACCCCAACATTTGCAGCCATATGCATTCATACTTACATACATATATACTTATGTTCCTCATACATATAGACGCCATCTTATTTTTATTGTCTTTTGAAAGGTGAACTTGTACCGGCAGCACCTCCCAACGCACTAGCGCTAACAGTTTAAGCTCAGGTGGAGTGAAGCGGATGGCATGCTGAATAAATGACTCTAGTAAATGAGATTGGATATTAAAATGGGAGAATAACAAATTAGAAAACTTGCAAATAAATTTTGAAAAAGTTTAAGCTTAACTGCGCAAACAACAACAACTCGAAGGTGCCAGAAAACACGCCCCGCCAGTAGATGAATTGACACAAGGAAGCACTCCGCCCGCGCCCATACAAAAGCAGCATCAGTGTGATACGTTGGAATTTGTGCGAGGGAAAAAGGGAGAAGGCAGGAAAATACAATAAACTTATGTAGAAGTGATGTTTTGGAATTGTCTGAAGTGAACAGAAGTTTTGGAAAGGTAGGCGGGGAACTTTGTATTATTGCCGGTTGAACGCAATCGTCAAACACAATCGCTGTTGTAAATGAGTCGAAAATTGTGTTATAAAGTGTGCAACAGGGCGCCGTTTACTTCTTAAGTGTTAATTTCTTTTCATTTAAATTTTTCCTGCACTTCGCACTAATTACTTACAATGTCTGCCATTTCTCGGCGAGGGCAAACAGAGCGATTAGAAAAGAACTTGCCTATTTTTTACACATACGCTGTGAAGAATTCTGATTCCTTAATGCCAGGGGAGCATAAATATTATTTTAATTTACAGTAAATACAATTTTTTATTGTACTAGAAGTACAACGTTAGGTACCCTGTGTTGGCGGAACGAACTTATAGATTTGAGTAGACCTGGTGATTATAATAGAAAGCCCACGCACTCAGATACCGCTCTTCACTCACATTTGTTAGTTAGAAAAATAATATGTAGGACAGCAGAAACGATAGGGGAGGCATGGTTTAACATGGATTTCTATTTTTCAGTATCCACTTATTTATTAATTAACCTGTAGCTGATATATTATCTACCCAGGCCAACAAAATTTCCAAAATTTTTGCGGCGCGGGAAGTGAACCCTGGATTCTTATTGGATTTTTTCGTAGAATCAGAATATGAAATATTAGATTGGCACCAGTTTTTGAGATATTTTGGCTTCAAAGTGTCAAAATAAACTTTTTTTTTGACATTTTTTAGACATCTATAAAGGAATAATGGGGTTTGGTAGAATCTTTTGAAAAATGTGTAAAAAAAGCTAAACATTGTTCTTTTAGAACAAAAGCTAAAAATTTAGCTTCTATAGACATAAGTTACAAAAACAAGTTGAAAAAAAATACGCAACGGGTTCAAACATTTAAGTTTTAAAGTTATTTTAGTTCTCTTTCAGTTGATAACAAACTTGTTTAATTTTGGTAATCGGTTTGTTTATTATTAGGAAAGCACTTTTATTTCGGCCATAAAAAGATTTGGCCAACCTTAACTGTTAAAAAAAATAACTGTTGTTTTCGGTCCCTGATTTTAACATTTTTAAAGTAGAAATTTAAATCAAAATGTCTTAAAAACAAGAGCCGATCTGAAATTTCTAAGGTCAGATTCCGATTCTGCCTACAAAAATCTATAGGAATCAGCTCTTATAGATTATGACGCAAAAAATTTTGTTACACAAAAATTAGCCTCCTAGGTAGCATTATAATGTCACCCAGCTCTTGCTTTTCAGATTGAATATGAACCATGCAACCACCCAATTCGGGTGGCTGCGGTTTTTGTCTAACCGAGTTAAGGTGTATAGCAGCTTCCATAAAATTGCACTAGCTATTTTTTTAAGGCGGGAGTGCCGAAAGCCACTGCACAAATTGTAGACCCACCTCAAGTAATCCACAAATATTTTGCTTAGTCACGGAGGTTTGTAAAGAGTATATCGCAAGTCGTTTCTGTTCTGTGTCAACTGATGCCGATTATAAATTTTGTCAGCCGGCTCAGGTTCGACTTCTCCAAAAGTTTCACTAGTTCGCCTGGTTGCTCTTAATTTGCACTGGTATTGAAACCTTCCGTAAATCGCCTAAAGGTCTGATAATGCATAC
>NW_016191775.1:0-3529 GCF_001687245.7 Rhagoletis zephyria | reverse complement strand
TCTAAAACAAATTACGGGACGAACCTTGAGGTACTATCTTTCTAATATATCTATAAGGATTATTGAAAACGGTTCACTTGGTCCAAAGTTATGTATTCCGGCGAGATGATAACCTCCCTTTTTTTGAAGTCGGTTAAAAGCGTTTGAGNAAACGGTTCACGTGGTCCAAAGTTATGTATTCCGGCGAGATGATAACCTCCCTTTTTTTGAAGTCGGTTAAAAGCGTTTGAGTTCTGTTAATCTGTAAATAAAGTACAGTTTATCAATTTTAAAACTTTTTTTATTTATTACATACTGTACATAAAACTTGCATAAATGTATTTTAAAGAGGGTATTATCTGAAGCAAATTTTCAGTATTTTCCGGTGATATATCTTCGGAAATATAAAACCCCCCCTAAAATATATTCCTGGGTGCGCCCCTGGGCATATTACTGTTTTTTTGGGTCGGGGAATTCAATATATATATTTCTCTTGATATATTTCTTAGAAAAAGGGTTCTTTAGAAAAAAGTATGCGCAATCAAGTGCTAAAACATGAAATTTTCAAATACTTTCAATTTTTCGCTTTATTTATAAAGCATGTTAATAATGTTAAACACATTAAAATTTTCCTTTTACTTACATATAAATCAATGAAACGAAGATTTTTCACATTTTCCTTGTTTTTTTTTAAATTGTTTTAGAACTTCGTCAACTGAAAAATGAATATCTTTGTGAATGTATATAGATGGTAGACCGTTGAGCCTCTCTTGACTTGTTGTGTTTTTGTAGTAGGTTTTCAGTCCTTTCCAGGCATGAAAAACCTCGTAAAGGTGTAGCTATTGAAACATGTAAAAGTGCCGAAACATATATGGACGTAAGATCTAAAAACATTCTCAGAAGACGTTGTATTTACTACTTGTAATGCTTCGAGAGCATTTCGAAAAGGTTCGTCTGAAATTCTTTATTTCCGCATTTTAACCTCCATAAGAAATTCTTGTTTCGAACAGTCGATTACTTTTTCATAGAATGCCAAAAAACTCTTATTTTTTCGTTAAAGTCGTACTTTGCAAAAAAAAAAACACTAAATTATCTAAAACTATATATGTATGTATCAAGGAAAGGAATGTAAAAAGTAATGTCATAGTAGGCCTCGGCGTCTCCGGTTTTCACATTAAAACGATTCATTTGGCGACTGCTGTATCGCGATATTTCGATTCCTGTACCTTCCTTCTTCTTGTACGTGTTCGGAAAGCAAAAAAAGTTTTATTTCTGCATCTTGCCGCATTTCTTTAGTTTTCTATGTATGTAGGTGTAGGTAGGTAGGCTGTGGTGTAGTGGTCTGTGATCGGACTTCTACCACATTGTGGTAGATCTGCTACTTTTTTGAGCATCTACCACATTTACCACACAAGGTCTGAAATCTACCACATATTCGCGTTTTTGAGTAGTTTTATTTTTGCTCGCCATAATTTTTTTAAAAGATCAAAAATTTTCCAACACCAACAATAATAAAGGATAAAATAAACCGTGAAATAGTACATTTTCTCAATAAATTTTTCCACAGGAAATGTGGTTTTATTGTGTTAAATTGCAAAATATATGATTTATAAAAAGAATTAATGGCGAAAATGTTAACAAACGTCGATGTTTGTGAAAATATTAGCAAATTTGAGTGCACCTAAAGTTTCTAAAGCGTTGTATACTTTTAGTTGAGAATTGTCAAAATCGGCAAATCGCAAGTACCGGTTTCTGGAACGTGCCACATTTGTTCGCTACATCGTGATGTGATAAAGAGAAAAGCTGGCCGCACTCCGCAGGTTGCAGAAATCTTTCAAAATATGTTCGAAAAATATCTTGATATGGAAGGAACTGCTTAGCAACTTCAAACTCACACTTTTTTACATTAAAATTAATTTTTTTAAGGTTCTAATTAAAATGTTCGCAATTTAGGTGAAAAATTTCAAAAGTTTTTTTTTAATTTTTGTACAAAGTTTGATCCAAAACCAAATTTTTTGAAATCTACCACATTTTTTTCCAGATTCTACCACGCAAATTTTTTTTAAGTCCGATCACTGGTAGCGGTAAGCAGTGCGTGCTTCCCCTACGCAGGACCTGGGTTCAAGCCCTGGTCAAGGCAACATCGCTAAAAATCTAGAAAAAAAGTTTTTTCTTAACAGTGGTCGCCCCTTGGCAGGCAATGGCAAACCTTCGAAGATAACCTCCGAATAAGGATTAAAATTTTATAACTAATTAATAAAATTTAAGTAAAAACTCTGGAAAATTAACAATAAAATACATTCGCAAAATCTATAAAGGAACCTTCTATTTGAAAAGAAAACTGTGTAACAGTTATTCGTCGCCACGATGCATAGCTTGGTATAGGTTGGCTGAGCTTTGCTCGGAGCGCATGTACTTTTTAAAGTTTTCAAGGGTTTGGTACCAAATAATGGTCATTTGTATAGCTTTAGTTTTAAAAATTTTTTTTATTTATTATTGGCAATGGAATTTATTATTTAACATTACAATAAAAATTAGGTGGCAACCCCAAAATATAAATACGCCAGGATGGATAAAACATATCGAGGGCTTATATTCAATACCCTCTATCTGCAATTTTCACAAAAACAATTTTGTGATGTTGAAACCCAACCTACCTGTCATCACTGATGTTAATTCTGACTTTGCAATTTAAAAGTAAATTCTTCTGTCAAGTGTTATACAAGGTCAGCATTAACATCACCGATGACAGTTAAGTCTTAGGTGGATTTTTATATCAGAATCTAATTTTTGTGAAAAATGTAGATAGAGGGTATTGAATGTAAGCCCCCGATATTCTTGTGTATATGTGTATATGCATATGTTCGATGAAATTACTAAGATAAAAACTTGCATTACAAAAAAACGTGGCAAATATCATGGAAAATATTTCTGGATTTAAATTCTTAAAAATACCTTTCAGTTAATATCCACATTAAAATGTTTTAGGTAAAAAATAGGTGGCAACCCCACTCAAAGATATTTCTGAATTGGGTTTTGTTTAAATACTTTCCATTTGACACCCAAGATATTATTTTATTTGTAACAAATCGAAACTACAAAATGTAAATCGTTATCTGAATACAAAATTTCATTAAATCGTAAAAGCCCTTTCCGAGAAACCTATTGATATACATATACATACATATGTACAAGAATTGCTCGTTTTGCCCCACCCCTTGTGTGCGCTAATAAGTATATGTATTCCCTTACTTACTAACAGCTGCTATTTCATCATTCAAACTCTCTGGGGATCGTCCGATGATTAAGTAAATTAGGAAAATGCAAAGTGAAATTCTACCAAACACTGCAGCTAATACTTTGTATTTGAAGATAGCATTTAAATGTGTATGATAATCTGGAATAATTGCTTTAATTTACATTGCCTGCGTCACAGGATTACCCGCAACTCGCACTGTTGCTGTCGGTCCTCCGACTGCGCCTTTTACTGTGGTATTCCCTGCAGAAATTGAATTGCGCTAATTAATTAATGCTTAATGGCAAGCTGTTA
>NW_016191774.1:0-3529 GCF_001687245.7 Rhagoletis zephyria | reverse complement strand
TGCCACTTACTTAGATTCAATTAGCGCCATTTTGCTGCACTTATCGTGGACAATCATATTTTATTCTATTGTAGCCAACTTGACAAATATTTTTGCAATTTAAACCAAGGCCACACACACAGGTAGATTAAGGCAATTTATTTATCTTATTTATTCTGTTCTAAAAGAGATAACAAATAAAAGTTCGTCGTTTATTTCAAACACTATATTATCTTCTATATATATGATACGCGAAGACCGATTGTCAAAAATGAGATGTCAAATTAAAGCGCTTCGTCTGTAGATGTGCAAAAAGGTTTTTTTCCAAAGGAGTTGTCACCTGATACAAAATTGCATTCAAATAAATTAATAATCAATGCTTCACTTTTTCGAAAAGAGTTGCCACCTTTTAAAAAATTTAATTCAAAATAATATGCGAAGGCATTTTTTGCTCCGCATAAAAGATCTGCACCGTTCGTTCCATTTTCAAAAGTGGGGTGTCAAATTAAAGCGCATGGCCTGTAGATGTGCAAACTGGTTTTATTTTTTCGAAAGGACATGCCACCTGTAGAACAATTGAATATAAACTATATAATACGCAATGCCGTCAAAACAGCACCGTTCGTTTGATTTTCAAAATAAGGTGTCAAATTAAAACTCTTGGACTGCAGATATGCAATAAGGTTTTACTTGTTTGAAAAGAGTTGCCACCTTTTAAAAAATTTCATTATCTAAAAAAAATCAATTATTACAAAATGGGTATCAGTGGAAAGGGGTTTGAAAATATTTGTTTCTTAACTTGACTTTAGGAGGGTTGCCACCTGTTAAAAAATTAAATTCAATTTGAATTAAGAAAATTAATTAGGAGAAACATGTTTCAACATATGGGCGCATAACGAAAGGGGCTTCAGGAGGTGGCCGTTTGAAAATATTTTAAAGAGGGTTGCAATGTCGAATTTAACTAACTTATCTAGAAGTTATATGAAATGTCAAAATAATGATGTGAAACGAAAGAATATTAAGAAGACTTTACTTTGAACACACAAAATACTTTTGAGATGTTGGAAGAGGGTTGCCACCTGTTTAAAAATTAAATTCAAATTATTCAATAAGTTAAATGAATTATTAAAATATGGGTATCAATCGAATGAATTATTAAGTTTAATAAATTAAGTTAATAAATAAGATAAATAAATTAATAAAAGAGGTGATTTAAACGTTCATAGGGNCTTTGAACACACAAAATACTTTTGAGATGTTGGAAGAGGGTTGCCACCTGTTTTAAAATTAAATTCAAATTATTCAATAAGTTAAATGAATTATTAAAATATGGGTATCAATCGAATGAATTATTAAGTTTAATAAATTAAGTTAATAAATAAGATAAATAAATTAATAAAAGAGGTAATTTAATCGTTCTGAACTGTTTAGGAGAGTTGCCAGGTGATAAAAAAATTTAATTCAATTTAATTCTTTAGGTAATTGAATTATGTATCAAAGTATCAGACGAAAGCGGTTTTAAAGATTTCAGTTTGAAAATGCATCGCAGAAGGTTGCCACCTGTTGGAAAAGCCTAATTTATTTAGCTTTTACACAATTTTAATGAAATATTTAAATATGAGTTTCAAAAGAAAGAGTTTTAATAAAACTTTAGTTTGAAAATATTTTTGTTAGGGTTGCCATCGATTAGATTTTTATTTTGAGCGATAAAATACGGTAAGCCAATTGGCCCCCTCGGAGCCGCGATTTCACGCCCTTAGACTTTTTGTGCCAATCTATTAACGATTCCGGCCTTTAAGGCGTATGTCGGGCATTTCTTACGATAGAGCCAGAAACCTGCAACAAGGTCTTGGAGAACTGGGTTAACAGGATGCGCTACTGCGAAGACAGCCACATGATGAAATCGGGTTCCATAACTAATAAACCCATAATATACAAAAAAATTAGTTTGAGTTAATTCTTATAAACAAATANTAAATATGAGTGGCAAAAGAGTTTTAATAAAACTTTAGTTTGAAAATATTTTTGTTAGGGTTGCCATCGATTAGATTTTTATTTTGAGCGATAAAATTCGGTAAGTCAATTGGCCCCCTCGGAGCCGANCCTCGGAGCCGCGATTTCACGCCCTTAGACTTTTTGTGCCAATCTATTAACGATTCCGGCCTTTAAGGCGTATGTCGGGCATTTCTTACGATAGAGCCAGAAACCTGCAACAAGGTCTTGGAGAACTGGGTTAACAGGATGCGCTACTGCGAAGACAGCCACATGATGAAATCGGGTTCCATAACTAATAAACCCATAATATACAAAAAAATTAGTTTGAGTTAATTCTTATAAATAAATAATTTTTTTGTTATGGTCATCAGATCTTTAATGTGAAGGTCATCAGATCAGCACCGTCATTCTAAATGTGCATTAAGGTTTTATTTTTTGAAGTTACGAGTTTTTTTTAGCGGTGCACGGTGGTTTGAATTTTGAGGAAATGAAAAACCGACGCCATTTGAGACCTCTCTTCGTAAAAAAAGTGATGAACGAATTTACTTGAAACATTTGCAATATTTATTAAGGTTTGTGAATAGTGTTGCCATCTGTTTAAAATATTAAACTCAATTTTGGCGTCTTAACGCCATGCGGGCTCACTAGTTTATTAAAATACCATGTTGCACTAAAGTCTTCATGCAGATGCTTTTCCATAATGTAAATAGGTGTAGTCTTTTATAATATTTTTTGTTCGCTAATTTTTTATAAAAATATAGTTCATGCTACAACAAAATACATAAAAATGAAAATTCTAAACTTTTTGCAAAACTTAGGAAAATTTAATAAACTTGCATACGATTTTGTAGATTTTGGGTACGCGGTCTTATACTCCCTTAAATTTTATTATAACAAAGCACAAGTTTCAGGTTGCTGAAAAATCGCGTTGATTTTTGGCAATTTTTTTGCTGACAGTGTCTTCTATATAAAAAAAATTGTCGAACATACTATGGAAAAACTGAATGTTACAAGAGTTTGATCAAACTTTTAGCGTTTATGGGGAATTCTTTTACCTTTCATTTGCTACATCTCGTATCAAGATTCTCTAACTGGTTCGTAAGATATACTTGTATATATAAATTAAAATTAACTCGATTTTGGAAATCAGCAAGCAATAGTGCAAAAAAATACAAATTTTTGATCCAGTGTTCCCTACCACGAGTGTTATTTACCACTGAATCAGCAGGAATCTGCGGCAAATTTTTACTACATATTTAGTTTAACCCGTCACTAATCCAAAAATGGCACAAAGGTCACACAGGGTCCAGTGGGCCCCAAGCTAATAAACAGATATCATGTACATATGTTCTATTTTATGTAGCGATTCGCAGGCCAGTGTAGGCCTTAAGTTTAAAATTTTCTCTTTGTTATCTGACAGAAATTTAAAAAAATTTTAATTTGTTAACTTTTTTCGCGAATAACTTCAATGCAAGTTTTTTTTATATGCCAAAAAACGTTTGCCATTGTGTTGGTGAAATGCTTAATTAAAGAAAGTACATAACGTTTTAATAAA
>NW_016191773.1:0-3529 GCF_001687245.7 Rhagoletis zephyria | reverse complement strand
GTATCATGTATTTCCTTTCTTTCATTTCACCGCGTTTTTAGGTTCGGTATGACACCGGTGACATGTTTAAGCATTGGGTGGTCGTTGCTTTAAAGGTTCTTTAAACCACGCCAAAGCATTAAAGGAGGGCGTTAATTTGTTCAGCTCATCCGTCATTCATGCAACGATTGTCTTTAAAAGTTTGACGTCGACTTGCTTCCAATCTCCCTCCGAATTATTTTGGTCGATCAGCTTCATGATCAGTCACTTTTCCACCTCTCTAAATCAGCTCGACTGGTCGTCTGGAACATCAACAGTTTTTATTATTGCTTCAAGTGTTTAGCAAATTTTTCTTCTTCTGTTGGCCGCTGTCTTTCGGTTTCTGTCAGATAAAGTAGAGCCCCTTTTTGTATTAGAATATTTCCGTTTGTCCCGCTGCATACTCTGCCGAAATTTACGTCTGAATCGACCACAGTACCCTATTTGGCAAAACGCTTCTCGTTTACAGACGCACTACAAATTCTAAGGCCTACAACCATCCCAGCGGAGGTGTGACCGCTGGCGACAAGTTGAGGGAAATAACGTTTTTCTCCGATCTCAGCGATGGTAGCTGTCACTCCTGCCATGACGAATCCTTGTCGTAGATGCTTTAGCAAAAGTAACACTGAAGAGGAGCTCTTTAAAAGTGCTAAATGAGAAAAAAAAAAACTTCTTGAAGAGTTGCTTTTGTTCCAATAGCTTTAAATTCTCCCATTGACGCTAAACAAATCTGCAGTAAGGGCTCTTACCAGCGTCATCGCAAAGCTATAGCACAAATACTCCATCGATGACGTTTACCAAACAGCTTCCTCTGGAAGCAGGAGTTGTAGGGATGAGGAAGAAGAGGAACCAGCTCCCCAGGCAAGGCATCTCAAGCTTTTGGCATCATGTTTTTTCAATAGTTTGTGAGAGCTAGTGTAATTGAAAATATCGGAGCTCCATAGCTTCAACCGAGAGAGTAAAATGGTTTAACTGCCTCCGAATGGACGTAGGCGTTATTATTATGCGCCTTCCTAATCCAAACTAAGCTTTAAATTCTCAAAAAAAAATGAATAATATAAATGAACACAAATCAATGAATCGTCAGCATTTGACTAATGGGCGATTACAGGTGAGGATATGAACACATACATCCCATCGAAATGTAAAAATGGAAAGAGGAATGTCATCGGCATCATTTGTTACAAATGAGTGGAAATTGGAATAAATATAAATATTTTCAGAGTGACAGAGGGTGAATTGTAGGAAGGATTTTGCAAAATTCGAACGAAAGATAAATAAAAACCAGGCAAACAATGAAAGAAGACTGGAGTAAAATGAAGAGATAAACGAACAAGCATTTGGAGTGGGTATGTAAATAATGGGTAACGAAATGAGAATTTCCTAAGCCTAAAATAAAGTTTGCTCAGTTAGAAAATTTTTACAAATCCACGCCGACAACGTAGGCAGTCAGGTGAACAGAGCCGAGCAAATCTTTTAAACAGCGCTGAGCTTACTTAGCAGAGTGTGCATTTAACATACTTACATACTTAAATACATACGTACATTAAAAAAAAGTTGGCAATCGGGAAGACGGGTTAAAGGGCATACTTATTTGTATTTGTGAGCACATATGGCCCAAATCGCCGAAAACGCAACCAAGACAAAAAATTATTTTCGGAAGTCTTTATTTTCTTTGATTTCGCAGATTTTTGATTTTATTTGGGTACAAACATGGTTTTTCGTATAAGTAAATACGAACAATAGTCACGTTGTCAAAATTTAGTTTTTTCTTAAAAAAAGCGAAAACAAAAAAAGCTTAATCGGTCAATACAGCTCCATATCTTCCATAATTAAAGGCTTTTGAAAAGGGTTGCCATATGTCTATGGTTTTATTGAATTAAATTTATATATTAGGTAAAATATTAAGACGCATTCGGCGAATGAAAGAAATTTAAATACTCCTTTATGAATAAATAATATTTGTTAAGAGGGTTTCCAACTGCATATCTAAAAATTTGAAGCTCTATATATATAAAGCAGAGTCGCTTACGTAGGACCGAGCATCTCTCTAGAACGGATCATCCTGTTGATCCTTTTCTTTTTTTTTGTTTATTTCTGCTCAAGGAAACTGTTTCTGTTTAGAGCAGAAAAATATACAAAAAATTCAAAAAAAAATTACATTTTATACATGTTTATAGGCAACTAGATCGCTCTCACCCGCTTCGCTGAGTGTAAGAAATTTCTTCGTGCTATTAACATATTTCAATTAAACTCAACATACTCAAACTATGCGAAATATAGGAGATTTTGTTTTTATTGTTGGTTGGAGATTTTAAATATTTTTAACCATCTTCCTAATATTTTCCAACTAAAAATTTCTTAAAAGTCTCCGTTGTGATACTTTTTCTTACGTAAATGTAGTTAAGAAATGAAGCCATTACAAAACCGTTTCGATTGATACCGATATCGTAATAATTCATTGAAATTATTTATTAGTTTGAATTTAACTTTTTAAACAGTCGGCAACCTTTTTAAACATATTTGGTCTGATACTCATATTGTGATACACACTTACGTATTCAAATCATCTTATTCCGATAATTCAAGCTGAATTTGAGTTTTCAAACATGTGGAAACATGTTGCTTGCCTTTGAAGACTCTCTGCGACCCTATTCAAATACCTCAGAAAATTCCACATGTTCAAACTGGACATTTCTAAACACTCTCACTTTTGACACTTTAACTTTAGTATAAATAATTTTAATTCGACCTTCAAAAAAGGTGGCAACCCTCTTTGAAATATTTTCCGACTAAAGTATTATTATTAAACCCCCTTCATCTGACACCTATATTGTGATGCATATTCAAATTACCCACTTCCCATAATTCAAGTAGCATATGATTTTGCAAACAGGTGGCAACCTTCCTACATGTAGTTTAGAACTAAAACCCTTGTCAAAAACCTTTCGATTGATACCCATATTGTAGTATTTCATTTAGATTAATTGAATTTAATTTTTAAACGGGTGGCAACCCTTGTAAACACCTCAGTGATACTCTAAATGTTCAACCTTCTGGGTTTCTTAACAGTCTTTCGTTTGACACCCATATTTTAATTCTTAAGATAGCTTGCGAATAATAAACAAGTGGCAACCCTTTCCAAAATATTTTCAAACTACAACTTTTTAAGCCTCTGGACATTCATTTTTTAATATAATTTTCGAGTAAATATTTCCCTTTATTCAAGTTGAATTTGATTTTTTAAACAGGTGGCAGCCTTCCTCCATTAGTATGGAATTGAATTTATATATCTCCATAAAGTTTGTTCACCATTACATATTTATTTACAAATGAATCTGATTGACTTTGATTTATGGCCAAGGAAACATGCATACATATCTACACCGATACATACATTTAAATCTATCTTCATACATCCGTACTTGAGGACAAGCACTCATACAAACGCGTATTTAAGTAAAAACAGCTATGCTACTCTGGGGGGTAAACGCCAAGGCCATGCCACTCA
>NW_016191772.1:0-3530 GCF_001687245.7 Rhagoletis zephyria | reverse complement strand
CAAAGTTATAATACCATTTCATGCTCATGAAAGGTATAAAAATTAATAAATATCGATAACTTGATAAATTTGACAAATTTGGTGGACTTCGATAACTAGCAAAAAATAAATAAAAAAAATCAATAAATATATATAACTTTATAAATTTAATTCACTTGGCAAAACGTATTCGTGAATTTTGATAACTAAGTTTCTAAGTCTCTACAATTTTCGATAACTCCATAAACATGGATAACCCGATAACTATGAACTTCCATGAGTCGATAATTTGATAACTTTCGATACCAAAAATTTTAATGACGAAATATATTTCGATTCTTATTGAAAAATTCCAAAATATTTTCTTAGCTTTTCAGCATCGTAAAGGCTGGATTTTACCATGTCAAATTCAATGGCATGTGTTGTCAAATATTGATAATACATGTATGTATATTGTCAAATAATACCAACAAACGGTCGATCGATTGATTTAGATCAGAATAGGTCCTGCGTCATGTACATGCGCTGCCGGCAATCTACCTATTTGTGACCAAGAGTATATTCGGTGAAAATATGAATAAAGGAGATGAAGTTATGTCAAAGTATGTTCACAAATTTTTTCGTTAAAAGATGACATATTGAAATCCATCTTTGAGTCGTATGTTTATGTACATATTTCTCATTGATTTCATTTTCGTCTTTATCATCAATTTTGCCTTCACTTTTTATCTTCATAGGTTTTTCTCAATCCTTTCTTCATCTCCACATTTATCTTTATTAAAGTTTAATTTCAAATGCGAAGTAAAATAAACAAGAACTATGCAGAAATACGGAATTTTGGCAATAATTTTTAGCCAATTTCGAACCATAAAAATTCGACTCACCTACAGATATATATATTTCTAATGTTGTTCTTTTTGTGCTGCAATGTGTTGTAATTTCTCTTGGGAATTTATAGCTATTATTAGCGACCTTTTCGAGATTTCGAGATCTTTTAGGAACTTATTTTAATTTCTTGGGATATTTCCGGTAACTTTTCTCTTAATTTCGTAGGTATTGGTAACATAATAAAATGTTTGGCGCCTTTTCGCAACTTTTTAAGGTTTTCTCGGGAATATTTCGGGATTACTCGCGATTCTTTTTGGTTGTTCTGCGATTTTTTAGTGACTAATTGCAAATATTTTTGGACCATTCGGGATTTTTTCTTGATTAGCGCAGTAACCGCCTAATCGATTTTGGCCGGATTCCATCAAATCATGCCAGTCGTTTCTCTTCTGCGCCAACTGGCGCCAATTGGAAATGTCAAGCGAAGCTTAGCCCTTCTTCACTTAGACAACGCAGAGGAGGTCTACTCTTCCTTTATTACTAGCGTTGAATATTTTCAGAGCTATAGCGTTTCTGTCCATTCATACGACATGACCAAGCCATAACAGTTAAAGTATTACTCGATAAATTTAGTTTTGCTATTATTCCATAAATTAGAGTTATATATGTATGTATGTGAGTGCTTAAAGTTTTTCAATTGAAATGGATATGCGACGCAGTAATTTGTTTATAACATGATACTTAAATTTCTGCTAAACAACAGGTTGAGATATGCATACATACATTAGTATGTACGACTATCTCAGTTAGATTTATTTTATTATTTATATAATAATTATTATTTTTATCTAAACTTTGTGCAGTCGTTTCCATCCACATGTACATACATACATATATGTATATGCATGAATGTATTAGAAATAAATATTTGCATTGAAATCATCTCTATTAACAAAACAGCTAAATATTTGTTTAATCATTTATTTTTATTTAGTAAAAAATACTCTAATTATTTTCAAATGAAATAAGTATTCAATATTAATATTTAGTAATCAAAATAATATCAGCTTAAAAAGCAACCAACCATTCCATTTATCATACAGAAGAAATTATTTACCTCTGAAAGTCATAAATCCCATACAATCGATAATTGCATAATTAATTGCGCCGGAAATTACTTTTACTAACCGACTCATTCAGATAGAAAAAATTGTATTTCAATTAACATTCATATTTTCATGCAAATGCCGGCAATTTTAATCCCTTTTTTTACCCAATCCTTGCGGAGGCAGGCGAGTATGTAGCTCGTCAATGTGTGTACATAAAGTATTTATCAGTGATGGAAAAGTATGTATGTATGTAGGTACACTTGTAACATCTTAAAATATACAAATGCCATTTACTTACCTCAATTTAGAAATCTCGATAAAACCCTTCACAGTGGCTGTATCCGTAATGTTGAGCATAATATAAACTGTAACCCCAAAGCCTTTCGGAATTATTTAAATCAACAAAACTCGAAATCGAATATTGTGTTGCAAAGGTAATCGCAACGCTCAACCCTGCCACAGAAACCGATTCTGCTGGTCAGCCACATTCTCTGTTAAAAAACTACTTTGCTTTGATTTTATCAAACCCCTAACAGACATTTCACCAATCTTGAAAAGGGGAAATAAGAACGACATTACAAATTAGAGGCCAATACCGGAGCTGACAACCATTGCCAAACCATTTGAGTGTGTTGCTAAAGCTAAGATCGATTTTGTAGTTTCAAGTCTAAATTCCCCCGTCTCAGCATGGTTTTGTGAAAGGAGGATCTGACTGAATCTAGCCTTGCCATTTTTACTGAGGACAGTCTCACAAATTTTGAGGCTGGACTCCAAGTGGATACCTTTTATACAGGCTTCGCGTAAGCATTCGGTACGGTTTCTCATACAATTGTGCTTAACAAATTAACGGCTTTAGGATTTCATTCTGCTTTTCTCAAATGGATAAAGCCGTACCTATCTGCTAGGAGCTGTAGTGTCAGCAGTTCCACACGGTAGTGTTTTAAGACCTCTTTTTTCGTTATTTTTATTAATGGTATTAGTAATTGCTTTTTACACTATAAATTACTGCTCTACGTAGGTGACATCAAAATCTACTATATTATTTCGAAAGCGGAGTACTCAGTTATACACAATCTTTTGATGACGACCAAGACAAACGTTTAAAGGACTACGATTTTGTTGCAGCCAAGACACGCACCCGCCTCTGTGCAGCAAAAAATGTACGCCCAAAATGCTAGGAAAGCTTAGTCTCTGAAACCTCGTTTGGTATTAGATGGCACGCAGAGGTCTTTCCCAATTTTGACGGAGCTGGTGGTATTGCTCAACCTCATTTTGCGCGGGGATACCGAATTCAGACAACGTGTCGTATAGAAAACTCCTTTTCGTGCTGTCGAAAGTGGCTTTCAAGTCGATAAATATTTGATGGGCGTCGATACTATTCTCTCGAGTCTTTCAAACAATTTTGCGTACTGTGAATACCTCTACTACTTTCCGCGCTGCTACCATTCAGTAGGGTGGAAAAGTGTCCCCTCCTTAATTGAAGTACTTTCTGAACATCGTTCACTAGGTCGCCACGGTTGTTCTTATAGGAGTTCACCCCGGTCTTGAAACGTTCCATAAGTCGCCTAACTCTCTGATAAAATTTTCGATCGTTTTTCCTGTCGGCCAGCAGCTCAA
>NW_016191771.1:0-3530 GCF_001687245.7 Rhagoletis zephyria | reverse complement strand
TTACTTGAGCTGGACCGATTGGAAAATACCTTCAATAATAAAGTTTTTTTATGAATAAAAATAGTTTCATCAAGAACTTTTTGAAAAAAATCACCTCAGCTGACAAAACAGATTAAGCTTAAAAAATCTGCATAAAAATATTTAATCATCTTTTCAACGGCATCGTAATAATGAGATTTTTGATGCTGTTTTTTCACTTTTTTCAAAGATTGATTTACGAAAAAATTGCATAACTGGGCCAAAACTATTCTGATTAGACTTATGGGGTCTCAGTAGAAAGGTACTTTCCCACTCTTTCTTATTTCTGTACAAAAAAAAAGTCATTCATGTCCCAGTTTTTTATTTAATTTTTTTTTTCAAATACCAATGACGCTCGTTCATTCTACCTTTCTCTTTAATCCTTTGAATGAGTTTATTAGCAAATAAATAAAAAGGGAGAGATAATACCTTTTGAATGATAACTCACAAGTCTAAATCGGAATAGTTTAGTTTCAGTTATTCAGGTTTTTCTTATACCAATCTTTTAAAAAAGTTAAAAAACAGCATCAAAATTCTCATTATTACGATTCCGTTGAATTTTTTTTTAATTTTTCTTTTTTTTTAATGATTTTAAGCTTAAACCATTTTGTCATTTAAGAGTCTATTTTTATTTATAAAAAACACCATTTTTGGAGGTATTCTCAAATTGGTCCAGCTCTCGTAAATCTTAATATTTTTCCCAAATATTTTGGTGGACGTCTTAAAATATAATAGGTTTGATAATTCCAATGTAAACACAGTACCGTGTTTTTTTTTTTTTTGGGAGGGATTGATGCAGTCTAATGTACATCCATATATATGTATGTACATAAAAAGGTCAGCTCAGAGATATGATATGCCCAAAANCATATATATGTATGTACATAAAAAGGTCAGCTCAGAGATATGATATGCCCAAAACCCGCTCATTATTATTGTTGATATTCCCGATATAGCTACGGTGACCATTCGTTCTGTTTTTTGCAGGACCGTACTGTTTTTCAAAGGTCGGTCCTGCGTAGTTTTTCAAACCTGAAAAAACCTGAAAATGTAATGATTTTTTCCAGGTGTCCTGTCGGACAAAGGATGGATTTTTAAAAAAAAGTGTTTTTTGGTACTTTTCGTAGCTTTTCTTCAATATCTCATGACAAAATCTCCCAATCAAAGTAAGCGACTTACAGCTCGAAGGGTATTGATGTGCCTCTTACCAAAATATATAACTTGTGGCAACTTCAATGAAAATTATTAGTGCTACAGGCGACCATTTGTATTTTGACGTCAAAGTCGAAAAAAGTGAGATTTTCAATCAGATACGCAGTTTTATTCGATAATTTTTTTCAGTAGTTTAAAAATTCGATAAATAATATATATATTACAGTAAATTTTGAGCCAAAGATAATGAAACTCGGATTAGAAATGTAGATGCTATGCAGCGCAATCTGCACAAATTATATATTTTTGTAAAGGGCACATAAATACCATTGTAAGTCGTTGTTTACGTCGATTCATGACGTCGATTTTTGATAAATAACTGCGAAAAGTACCAAAAAACAAAAAAACTGGTATTGTTTTCGTTTTGAACGACTCAAAATTTGCCTATAAAATAATCTTTTAAAGATTTTCACTTTTCGTGAAAGCTTTTGTTATTATAATATGTTTTACTACACTTTTATAAATATTCATATAAAAAAAGATTAGTATCGATGAAGAAAACGTGATTCATTTTCAAAGCTTAAAATGTATTAAGAATTTTGAATCATAAATACTCTTTTGATATTATTATACTACGTAAATATATGTAGGCATATTTTTGAAAAATTGTCATTCATTTTGAATGAATATTTATGGTCACCGTAGATATAGCGGTAGTGTACTTGAGTGTTGGTTGTATATTTTTGTTGTCATTTTGTGCATTGTTTGGTAGCCTTGAGATGCTTTTCTTGTCGCAAAAGCTTGTGAATGTAGCGTTAATGTATATTTGAAGATTTTTAATGTATATTTGGATTTTTCTACAACACTGGCGAATCGCTTTAGTTGCTTGGCGCCCGTGAACAAGTATAACCAGTTAACTCACTAAGCGGCATGAAATTAAATATAAATATATGTGAAAAAGAAAATGTGTCTGCATTTGGAGTGAATTTCATGCATTGCGCTGAAGGGATTTATTAAGATTTTTTGTATGTTTCGTTTTCGAATCGAGAGCAATTTGCAAAAAGTTCTGCGAAATTTGCTTAGAGCGAAATAAAAAGACGAAATAAGAGCAGATTTGCCGCTAAATTAGTACAGCTCGGTTCCATTTATATGCAAATTTTAATTGATATTTTTGGCGTCTTTTGTTGCTTGTGAATGTTGTTTGAAATTGAAATTTTAGTTGGTTGATATATAAATAAAAAACAAATGATACTTGGCGAAGCGAAATGAGTATCTCCGGTATTATGAAAGGCTTTTACGAGTATGTGTACATAACTGTCCGAAATTCTAAAAAAGAGGCACGTTAGAAATTTTGAAAAATTTTTCGATATTAAAGAAAATTAAATTTAGTATCAGCGTTAGAATTTCACTACGATCGCAGTAGATTTGCTACGATTTTTGACGAAATTTAAAAATTTACTACGCTACTCCGCTTCACCCACGATCTACTTCTACTTTTATTTCCAAATAATAAAGGACACTTATTGCAATATCTGAACTCTTGCATCTATTTTCCATTACTTTTTAATTAAAATACCGTCTATTCTCTAACAAAAACCATATAAAAAGTTTCAAACTTTGTAAAAATATCAACCAATTTTCATAAAATTTTTTTTGAGTATGTCGTTTTGAAGCCGATTCATTTTTAGCATAAAGTACAAGTTTGGAGTAGCTTGCTTTTGATTTTTTTTTTATTGGCGCTCCTCCGCATTTTTTTTATATAAAGCAGGCTCGCATTTTTTTACATACCAGGATATTTTTAAGGAATGAAATTTTTATGAAATAAAATTTTTTTTTTAATTTTCTAAAAAGTTTGAAACTTGTGTTTATGTGTAATCGGGGAAAAAGCATTGTCCGTATTCATGTGCATGTGAGTGTATGTACATTAGGGTGGTCCAGAAATTCATGTGAAAAAAGTAAAGTCCGTATTTTAGTGCTCTCATCCCTTGGGTTTGTTATACATAAAAAAAAACTATACCACATTTTTTCCATGTAATTTGTATGGGGAAAAAACAACGTTTCGTAGAAATGGTATAGAATTCTTGAAAATCAATATTTTCCGATCGGAAAACTTTGTTTCTCTTCAGGTGACTTCCGGTAATAATATCCAAGCGTTTAGTTTACTATTTTTTAAAACTAATATTTTTTTTGGGTCCCCCTTAACATTTTTGGGGTTTTTTGGGGCCTTATAAAAAAAATTAATATTAAAAAAAGGTTAAATAAACAATTGGGTAATATATATATATATATATTTATATTTTTTTATATAGACCCATTCTAAGGAGTGTCAGCATTAAAATTCAGATTTAACTTATTTTGAA
>NW_016191769.1:0-3530 GCF_001687245.7 Rhagoletis zephyria | reverse complement strand
TGTAACTGCATACCCAGCGCAATGACTATACCCCATTGCACTCCAATCCGATAGAAACACAAACTCGAATTTTTTGTATGAAGAACGATGCATCCTAATGTACACATGCTTGTTTGTATCTATGCACCTTCTGCTTTTTAGGACATTATGAAAATTAAATATTCAAATTCGCAAATGCATATTTTTCCTATGCATATTTATCGTTGATTGCGAAATTTTGTCAATTGTGGCAGGTGTACAACCAATTGATATTCAGGTGAATCTCGTTCGTATTCAGATACGGAGTATTTCTACTGAATTATTTAAATACACTTTGCTTCGACTAATTAAATTAAGGGCTTGATTTGCATCTTGTAAATATAACTGTATGTGAGTCTATGTGTAATAAATAGCCTTATATATAAAAGTAAATCGCGAGAAAGAATCAATCTTTTCTAGTTTTTTAAACATTTTAGACACATTAGTCCCGCGTTATCTGTTATGAAAGCTTCAAAAACCGGATCGTTATGTCTATTTATACCAAACTAGCCAATGCCTTACTACCAAAGAGGGATATGTCATTAGTTTTACGGACTTTTCTCTACAACAAAGTAGCTTCTTCTAATAATATCTACAAGCAAGCTGATATGCTTAAGCAGAGCGTCTAATTGCGAAACGATACTTTTATCGATACAATACTTCCTTTATAACTTAAAACGGTCGAGCACTTTTCTGATACATACTACATGGTAGGTCTACTAAAATAATATTTGTCCTGCGCATCCTCTTTTCACACGGTTTTAGGTCGCACAGCACTGGGCTTAACTCTATTATTAAGAAATGCTGTTTACTGCTCACGGATTTTAGGAGTACAGCATGAAAGCCTATCGAACTGATCATAATTGATAGGTACTTAAAAAATACGCAGATTACTTAAAAAATTGTTTCGTAAAGACTCTTGAGACTTGCATACATACGACTATTAGGCTAACGAAATATTAGACAGGCGAATGGAGGAGAAGTCTCACTTCAATCTTCAACATTCTTGACATGTGGAATTCTGGGAGGGATACTACACTACAAAAATCAGGAAAACCAGCCGACAAAGGGAAGTTTCTTCGCACCAGTTCGCTGCAGCACAACACCACAGCACTTAGTGCCATAAAAACTCAGATAACTCAAAGCCATAACAGAAACCACACTGAAGAGATAGCTCTCGCAGTAGCCTCGAACCCAAGGACGAGATTCAGACCGACTGATATCACAAAACCACTGAACGCGATGCTGTACTGTCTATAGCCTGCCTATCGGTATTCATCGATAGAAAATCATCATCCTTACTTTATCTGGCCTCGTTAATGTCTTTGATGGCGTTAACCGTTTCACATCGCGCAGACGAAAAGCAATGGCTGGCTGAGGAGACCTCAATCAATAAGTATGCCGCAATTGCGATCTGTAGCTGGGTAAAGTCCTATTTAGCCAGACTCCACACCGACATAACACATGCGCATATGTCTCTGCCTTACTAAGCTGTGTTCCGCGCTAATGACCACCACTTTTCTTCATCTTTAAATCCACTAAGATAATGTCCATTTCTATTTGGTCTGACCCTGTTATGTAAATTGTTTTTGGTTTTTTTCCTAATTACCTGACCACATTCAGTTTTATTACGAAGCCGTAAAAGGCGTTAAAGCATGAAATCTGATCAATTAATTTAGTTATTGCTATTTTAACGAATACAATAAATTATAAATAAATATTTCGAATGAAGTCAAATCACTGGCCAATAAGAAATCTAATTAACTATGCATCAATAAAATATGTGTCGTAATCGAAACTTTCTTTATCTGCTTCAATAAATAGCGAGTAAACTAGAGATAAAGAAATTCAATTCAGTGCATTGCATTCCAATGCAATTTGTTCTTATCAATTAAATTGAATTACACAAGTTGCCCAACCCTCACTTCTTCCGCCCAACGGATATGTAGCCACATATCAGCGCCAACCAAATGACCATTGCTGTGATGACTTAGCAGTGATTAACTTGACGCTTATTTCCTGTTCAATTGACCGCACAAATTGCAAATATATTCGATGCATATATGCATGGCAAAGGTCGGTAGGAATATTGTGTGGATAATTTGTAGCTTCGAGTAGAAGATTGAAAATATTGCACCGCCACGACCATCGATAGTTTTCCAGCTCTACATCTCTATGAGTTGAAGAACGAGATGCAAAGATACGTACAACAACCACAGAACCCAAGACTGTACATACCTGTAATCAACGGCATACACAGGGGGAGGTTACCGTTAAAACGGACTCCCATCCTGTGCCGAAAGATTTACCAGAAATGTCACTGATTTCACTACAAGTGATCAAGTGGAGCCACAACCCGTACACAGCATATCCACACAATTTAGTGGCAGTTGCCAACAGAGGCCATCAAAAGTGGTTTCACTGTGCTTTGTTTTTAAATATTTCTGCAGGTTTGCTAATTTGGTCGTCGTTATTTATGTAACGCTGCAAAGTCAGGCAGTGGCTAATCGGCTTTAATATCACCTAGGCTCTACTAAAAAGGGCCACATCATTATGTACGGATTTCTTATCGCCTTCTAAAGGCTTTATATAGGGTAATGCAAGGCTGATGCAGAATTTTGGCAGCAATTATTTGTGATATCTTAATGTGTTTAACCGACTTCAAAAAAGGAGGAAGATTGAAAATTAATCTGAAAATGTTTTTTGTTTATGCTGCCGGATAACTTTAGACCACGTTAACCGTTTCGATAATTTTTTTTAGCAGAAACGCGGTGCTAAAGCTTGATCCAATAGGTACTAATTTGGTTCAGTTCGGATCATTGGATCACGAAGAAATTAACGGTACTACTAAATTTTTACATGCACATTGAAGTCGGTTGTGTTTTTTTGCTTAAACATTATCTTATTTTTTCAGACAATTCATACTACGGACTTTGGCAAGCGTAGCCTTGCAATGCAATCTGAAAAAATATAGTACATTTCAAACAAATATAGTACTATATTTAAAAGAAAAAATTAAAATGCTTTTTAAGTGTACATCTTTTTTCTTTCTTATACATTTCCTCTTTATATTTCTTTGAATGTATCATATGCTTTAACGCAATCTATAGTTAAATTAATATAAGTCAAAAGTTCATTTTTTATTAGTGGGGTAGTCGCCTTGTTTCCCTTATCTCGCCATTTGACATTCATAATAGAAAAAACCCTTTATGTAAACGCCGAAGTTGCAGGTATAGAGGAGCAGGAACGAAATAATTTTCTGTGGTTCTATTAATAAACTCAGTATGACCTTTTATTTTAAAGAATATTTCTTTCAATATTTTTACTTCAGGATTAAAGCTCATCCATTTTGATATACATTTCTTCTAGCAACTTACTGAAATATATTAATATTTATAATTAAAGAAATATGGTATTTTTGGATACTATATTTTTTTTCCACCAGTATATAGTACGCAGTCCAAAAAAAATAGTACAATACTATATATTATAGTACGGTTGGCAACCCTACT
>NW_016191768.1:0-3530 GCF_001687245.7 Rhagoletis zephyria | reverse complement strand
GTTATGATAAAAGACCTCATATCTGAACAATCAGTTGTATGGGAGCTATGGGTTATAGCTATCCGATCTCTTTAATTTTCACTGTAAGTTTTCTGTTGATAATTATTGAAAACAGTGCGGAATTTCCTGTTCCCAGCTATATAAATGGAGGAGTTATAACGAAAAATTTTATATCTGAACAATCAGTTGTATGGGAGCTATGGGTTATAGCTATCCGATCTCTTTAATTTTCACTGTAAGTTTTCTGTTGATAATTATTGAAAACAGTGCGGAATTTCCTGTTCCCAGCTATATAAATGGAGGAGTTATAACGAAAAATTTTATATCTGAACAATCAGTTGTATGGGAGCTATAGGTTTTAGTGAACCGATCTTTGTAATTTTCACCGTAAGCATTTTGTTGATAATGAGTGCAAGTGGTGCAAAATTTCATGTTCGTAGCTGCATAAATGGAGAAGTTATAACGAAAAATCTCATATCTGAACAATCAGTTGTATGGGAGCTATATGTTATAGTGGTCCGATTCTTCCGGTTCCGACAAATGATTAATACATTATAAAAATACACCCACCTACCAAATTTAATCGGGATATCTCTAAAACTGAGAGACTAGATTGCATACAAACAGACAGACAGACGAACAGACGGACAGACGGACATGGATAAATCAACTCAGTTCGACGTTCTGATCATATAAGTATACATTTTAATGGGTCTATCTCTTCTTATTCTGGTACTTACAAACATCGGACCAAAGTTATAATACCATTTCATGCTCATGAAAGGTATAAAAATATAGACATTTTGTACTACCGAAACGCATATTTGGTGCAACTGATTAAATGAAAAAAAAAATAATAATAATTTTAAAACCCCTCCCGAAAAAAATTTCTGCGTACGGCCCTGACGCTTATTGACTCAAAATTGATACACCCCGGCTTACCATCTAGCGGTAGCTTTCGGAAAGGTGAAAAAACATATATTTAGTACTTGCGCCGGGTATTTAATGTTCGGCTCCACCCGAACTTAGACTTTCTTACTTGTTAATATTGTTATTGAGCTTTGTACCAAGATTATATTTATTAGGAAGAATGGAAAAAGTTTTTGAAAGTTAACTCCAAATTAAAAGTAATTTAAAATGAAATGTAAAAAATTTTTGGACTCTTTAAATACTGTAAGTGGAAATGATTTCATTATTGCTATTCAAAAACTACGCTTTGAGCAAGAAAACAACCCGAATTCAATTATCACTTAAAAATTTTAGAGTAGCGTTAATTTCTTTACTAAACTAAATCAGTATGGGGCCACCTTTGAGGTACCACCTTTGCTATGAAATCGAGATCGGTTCACATGATTCAAAGTTCCATAGTTACATAAAAAATAAATGTTCCGACGAATTGATAACCTTCTCCTTTTTTAAGTTAAAATGAATAATCACCTTAACCAGCCTTATGACTTTCTACGTGAAACGCCTTCACAAGAAATTGTTGTTCGTTGATCGAAATTTTTTGCCGGTGAAATTTTTCACCGAATATTCATGATAAGGCTGAACACTTTTATTTTTTATGGACTACATTTTATTTATATACTCAAATATTGTTAAAAACAAGTACTCTGTACGGTTAAAAATTTCGGTTTTGATTTTAAACTTTTTGGACTACATACATATATGACCAAACTAAATTCAGTTTCAAATACAAACCTTCCAAGTAAAAAAAAAAACACATACGTTGTGTTTAGAATTTAAACAGTTCAGTTTAAATTTAAAACCCAAAAATTTTCATAATTATGAATAAAAAATATAAAATAAATTTCATGCTCCGTCTGATGCGGATTGAACCCGGACAGCCTTGGTAGCAACCAATTGTACCAAGCATCTTTGCACACTGAGCTACAGCATGTAAATGTGCTTCCATATGTTGAGTTTGAATCAACACCATATTTCGCTGTGACAAACATTTTCTACTTCGGTTTAGATTTTAAACCAAATTTTCTATATATGAAATCTAGAAACTAGAATTAAAACATTTTGGTTCGATCTTTAAACCACGAACTTTTTAGACTAAAATTTAAACCAAAATATATTAAAAATTGCTTAAAACTTTTGACTGGTTTAAAAAGTAGACTTTAAAAGATTTTAAAAGGCAGTAGTCCCAACGCGGTTTAAAAATTAAACCCTAATTTTTGACCGTGTGGCGATTTAAAACATTTTTTGTTACTTACATTCATAAGTTTGTTTTGAATAAAAGTGTACTGAAAAGTACTGAGTTTTATAGCGTGAAAACGCCTAAAATACTGATTTAGCGCATGAAAAATCTGGCAGCCCTATATTTAGATTACATATATGTACATACTTAAATCGGGTTAGTTTGTTCTTATTTTTTGGCCGACATTTTTCCCTCAGTGTAGGAAAATAACCTATCACTGATATCGTGGCCTAGCAGTAGCAGTCACTATAAGCGATTTTTAAATCACAGTGATAAAATCACCGGTAGTGAAATATCGCTTATCACTAGTACAGAAGTACATACATAAGTATGTATGTATGTAGATATGTATTAATGACAGTCGCTTAAATAAATAAAATCTGTTTAATTCAGCGAGATTTCTGTTCGGTTCACCAGAAAATTGAACCTTTCTATTTAATGTTAAATTTTTGATGACCAATTATTCCATCATGACAGTATGGAACACGTGTAGCATAATATTACACTTCTAAAACTGTCGCACAGTTAGAAATATTTGCTGGAAACTTTTAACTGTGGAGATAACCTTTTTCACCTACATATGTACGTATACTTACATGCAATGACTCGACTAAAGTTTTAACTACGCAAGAAATATTTATGTACATATACTATATATACATATGTACTAAATACTAAGATATCATTAACAGACAGAAAAAAATGGTTAGCAACGCTTAGTTGGAAATGTGGATTAAACAAAGTTGAAGTGTACATATGTAAATGATTCTATACATGCATAATAACATAATATATAAGGGTTAAAACACGTAGTTTTCAAGTTCATAAAATTTTTCGCTTTATTTTTAAAACATTCTGATAATGTACATTGAGGTACCTGATAACCAGGCAATTGTGAACAACCTCATTGAATTTTTCTTTTTACCTAAATACTTATGTATATCGTCGTTTAAAGTACAAAACCGCGTATCGTCATTCTGCAAAACGGCGTATCTAACATTTGCTGCCAAAAATTGGATTTGCTCACACAAGATCTTGGCTCAATCCCCTTCCTCATTGAAATATACTAGCCAGAAATGCGATTGCTTTATTAAAGAAGAGAACTATTTTGAAATATGTGTGTTTTTACTAGGGCTGTGCGATTAATTGATTATTCCTAATTTTAATTAATCATAAAGTAAATAACTCAATTATTCGATTAATTGACAATTATGATTACTCAAAAGGTCAGTTACTCGAGTAATCAAGAATTTGATTAAACAAAACAAAAATTATTTAAGTAATTCGCTATATGATTGATCAACATTATGAGTAAAATGAGTAA
>NW_016191766.1:0-3531 GCF_001687245.7 Rhagoletis zephyria | reverse complement strand
CAACCGACGCGTCAAAAGCAGTGATTTGAGATGATGTTTAAGTTTTTTTTTTTTTCTCCTTTCATCATTTTTTAACTTCTGTTTCTGTCACCATTCGCTAATTATCACAGCTCACTTTGGAGCGCAATAATTACTTCCGCTCACACTTTACTCTTCTGTACGTTTTGTTTATTTTTCCAACTGTGGGCTTGGTCTACACAAATTCTCGTTAATTAATTGTCACTTTTGTGGCGAGTAATATGAAAAAAAAACAAAACCAAAGAAAATGTTGCGAGATAAAGTTTCAACGAATACAAAAGCAATGCGAAAATATTTATGTATAAGTATGTAAGTAGGTAAATGAACGTAAAAATAAGCAAACTGACAAATAGTTTCAGATGATCGGTGAAAACAACTGATGCTGCTCGAATATGAGATCTTTGAAAGATATGCCTAAAAGCAACAATTTTCCTCTAGTGGCAAAAAGGTTCTGACTTGAATTCAGAAGCTCACTTTGCGAAAAATTTTTTGACGACTGCAGTGAAGGCAACGGTTGCGATGTGATTGGGCATTAACCTCTCTTTGGCAGGCTGAACCTATATTTCATATGCCCAAATATAGCATCAGTTCTACTGAATATAAAGTGCTTTTCAAAATCCTTATAGCCCGACAAATTAAAGCTCTTTAGCCGTAAAGGCGACACTAAGAGAAAACGGCTTGCTAGGAAAGGGTTGCATAGATAACCTGAATTTAAGAAACACTCAACAAATGGCTAGAAGACATCCTTAATAACGAACAAAATACTGAAAATCAACGGTACCTGAGTAGTACACGTGTCAAACAATGGTACACAGAGCGAAATGTGAGCTATGGAAACAAGAAGATTGCCCCTATGAAAAGTTTCTGGGATGAGGATAAAACAGCCGAAAAAACGAAGAGAAATCTATAGAGACACTTTATCGATTAGATGGGATATGCTTATCGATTTTATTTATAAGAACATCTTTTAAAAATTATAGAGAAAATTTGCTCGATTTTTATCAATTTAAAAGAAACACTACTTAATTTTATGAAATGTTTTCTTAAATTAATTTTAAATTCATATTAAGTAGTATTCAAATAGTAAGCCACCACCGTAGCCGACTACGTAATACTATAAACTGTCCGTCAGGACGTCTCGGGTTTCAGGATAGGCTAAAGCTGGTAACATAATAAAAATCGAGAGAATTCCTTCACACTAAAAAAAGGTAGGCTTCCTTTTTGAAGAAAACCCATAGAGATATCTTCCAACTTTTGTTCTATTTCATTAGTTGGTCTCCGCTCTTCGTAACTCCATGTTCTCTGTGGAAAGTTGTAAGCAAGATGAAGAGACACACCCGGCCAGAATCTGACACAATAAAAGTACATAATGAATCATAAAAAGAAAACACATTAAATTAAACTCCGGCCCAATATAAATGACAAAGTTAATACCAACTTGAGATGCATTTTTAAAATGGGCAAGACCTACCCATAAAAAAATTTCAGGTGAAAACAGGGACTGATAAGTTAAACACAAAAAATGTCCTACTAGCCTTTTAATAAAACATTTACCCAGAAGAGCTTCACTTATTGACTTATTTTCATCCCGTTACTCACAGAAGTATTTTGCTTCGATGCTTTTTTTACGGTATTAAAAATATTTTTCATGGTAATTTTTTTTTTTTTAAATATAGCTTATTCGACAACAAAAACGATGTAAATCAAAATTTCATACTTTGGCCAAAATTAAGGAAATTTCAGAAAATCATTAAAATTTCAAACTTGTTAATTAGAATGCCTAGAAAAAGAAGTTGGTATGCCGTTTTATAGCCCATTAAATTTTAGTTCAATATTGTTCAAGTTGGGAGTTGCAAAAAAATTCCCTTGATTTGTGTTTATTTTTTATGCTGACGGTGTTGCGCATTTTCCTACATACAAAAATATTTTCTAGAATTGAATGTGCTATAAAACTGTACTACGAGAGTTTTTTTTTTATTTTGTTTGAAAATGTTGGAAATTTTGACGAAAATTTGCTGAATTTTCGTTTAATTTTGTCAATAGTTTGAGATTTTAATTTACATGGTTTTTGATGTAGAATGAGCTATATTTTATAAATAAAAAAAAGATTAATGAAAAACATTTTGAATATCGTAAAAAAATCAAAGCAAAATACTTTTGTCAGTAACAGTATGTGCTTGTTTAACGCTGTTCTCCGTCTAAATTAAATTTAGGCAAACTAAACAAATAATTAAGTTCTTTGCAAATCGCAGAATTCTAATTTCAAATAAATCGTGTAGTCAATAGTGTTTTTGTCCTTACGATTCTTTGAAAAAAAAAAATGGTTTCAGCTTTAAGGCGGATTGATCGTTCTAGTTCTGAGCCTTTTTTTCCATGTGGTTGTTGTTGTTTTTATCTTTTTGTTAAAGAAATGCAACAACACCGCATGGAAGAAAAGTTCTGAATTAAAGGATGAATCCGTCTGTAGACCGTAACCTTGGAGCACAAAGCAAATATTGACTTTTCCGTTGCCGCGGAATTTTTTACTTCACGACACTATGGTTTGTATTGTG
Source organism: Rhagoletis zephyria (assembly GCF_001687245.7). Taxonomy (NCBI): domain Eukaryota; kingdom Metazoa; phylum Arthropoda; class Insecta; order Diptera; family Tephritidae; genus Rhagoletis; species Rhagoletis zephyria. Next base: position 961 of record NW_016191766.1, on the reverse strand, counting down.
GGACGATTTTCGTCATCCCTTGCCAAAATTGGTTTGGGGATATATGTATGCCTGATAAACCCGAGTGATGTAGTATGGCTAGCACCATACAGGTTACAACTTTGTTGAAAAAAAAACAATTATTTTTTGCACTTTATGGCCTTACTGTTTAGAAGATCATATTTAGACGCACTCTTTTTATTTACTGTTTTCATTAATTTTTTTTTTTTTTCTTTACGCGGTTATTTTTCTTACGCAACACTCACTCATCTGATGCCTGCTCCCAAGAATCGCTTATTATCTTGAAAATTTACGGCATTTTTCTGCATTTCTTTTTTCAACAAGCCTTTGTTTTATCACAATACACTCAGATTGCATTGTTTATAGAGGCACAAATATGACAAACAATGGATTGCTTCATTACAACAATCATACACAAACACACGCACTTTGCTTTTCGCATACTTGCACAATTCATCACAGATCGTTGAATATTTTTATAAGCTTCTTTTTTGCTGTTTTATTTCTTCATTACGTCATTACAACGCGCTTCTACTTTTTGCTGCCTTTCACACATTTTCACACAAGACGTCATCTGCACAATGGGCAGCCCTAGGTGTGCATAGCTGCACGATCGCTAATGACGTCAAATCACATGCGATTACAAATTTCACCAGCTGCGTGATCGATCTTGTATGTATGTTCTACATGTGTATGTGAATAAGTGTTCTTTTTGTTTTGGCAGCACGCCGATAAAAAATTTCGAAATTTTTCGTATAAAAACGCTCGAGGAATAAACTCGCGCGCAACCGCCGGTGCTTTGTTGCTTCTTTGTATCCGACAATTGACTAAATCGAGATGCAGACACAGATTTCATTCAGCGCTGGGTACACCAGAGAGATACACCCGCAGCGTCATGCTCGCAGAAGCATATGTACGTATGTACGTAAGAACGCGCATTCATACATATTTGTACATTTGT
>NW_016191765.1:0-3531 GCF_001687245.7 Rhagoletis zephyria | reverse complement strand
ACTACTACTTCTCTAATTGCCCCCCCCCCATAAAAGCACCTCTTTCATATCATCAGACAATGGCACCACAGCAAAAAGTCTGCGCACTGGGCTACCGGTGATTTGCCAGCAGCTTTTATGCCTCTCCAGACACTCCACTTTACTGTCTTAACACTTACGTGTCCTATTTTTCCGCTCCCTCTTCCTTAGCGGCATGGAACGCGTGTGGATGTCCGAGTTTCGGCGCATCTTCAGCGCCTTCTACAACGAGCTGTGGTCGATTCAGCCGGTGGAGCGGAAGCCGACCGGCATCAAGCTGCACATGTTCGTCGACTCGGCGAAGGTGCGCTTCTGCTGTGATGTAAGTGGCTGAAATGCGTCGTTGTTTTTTGTCCATTATTTAACTCACTTGTTCGTTTTTTCCCCCCACAGAGATGCGGCCACAGTTGGACGTCGATGAAGGGGCGCATCGTCTTCTGGTTCAACCTCCTCCCGCCGCACTTTAACCTCGGCGTCGTCACCATTCGCCTCTTTGGGCAGAAGTGCGAGAGCTGCAAGCAGGGCACTGCTGGTACTGGTACTGGTGGGGAAGTCTACGAGCAGCCCATGTGGTACCCGGAGGAGGTGACCAAGGTAATTTCGGAGGGGAGATTTTCAGAATCTTTTTGCCGATTTTCTAAACTNAGAGGAGGTGACCAAGGTAACTTCGAAGGAGGGGAGATTTTCAAGGGTCTTTGTTTGGAGATTTTCTAAACCTTTTTCCCCCTCACTGTTTTTTCAGGTGCTCATGAACCTCTTCAACCNTTTTTTTCCCTCACTGTTTTTCAGGTGCTCATGAACCTCTTCAACCGCGTCGGGCAGATCTTCTACGGCTTCGAGAAGACGAAGTTCGAGAAGCAGCGGCGACTGGGCAAGCCGCGCACGCCGCACAACAAGTACCTCTGTCAGGCCTGTCTGGAGGGCATCTGCCTGACGAGGAGGAGGGCGGTGGCGGCGGCTGTTGCTTCCGGTTCCGTTTCCGGTTCACCACTCCTTCAGCCTTCTGATCAGGAGAATGAGGCGGGAGAAGAAGAGGATGAGGAGGTTCAAGTGGAAGAGGTGGCGGCGGAAGAGGAGTCATCAAAGTCATCAGCAGCAGCAGATGATAAGGGCGAGAAGGAGGTGATAACGGAAAGTTCCTCTGACGAAGACAAAGTTGCTGATAATGGCGGCCAGGTTGAGGTGGAGGTTGAAGAGGAAGAGGAAGAGGAGGAGGACCGAGAGGAAGAGGGCGACTACTCCAGCGAGGACAGCGGCATCGTCGAGGAGAGTGATCATCAGTCGGCGGCGGCTGTTACCGTTGATAATGCTGCTGCTGCTGCTGATAATGATGCTGATAACCTCAAAGGCAGTGAAAAGCTGCTGGAGAAGATGAAGCTGACTGAAGGTGGTGGTGGTGGTGGTGGTGGTGGTGAGCTGGGTGACAAAACTGACACTTTGTCGACGACAACAACCGTAGAAGAGACATGCTGATCACCTAGGACTTTCCATTCCCTTTCCACTCTATCTTCTATGTTAGCACTTTTTTCATAATTTTCCTTTCCTTCTTTTCTATTTATTTTCCCCTTTTCTTACTTACTGACCATTACNAGCTGCTGGAGAAGATGAAGCTGACTGATGAAGGTGGTGATGGTGGTGGTGGTGAGCTGGGTGACAAAACTGACACTTTGTCGACGACAACAACCGTAGAAGAGACATGCTGACTGATCACCTAGATCCCTTTCCATTTCCCTTTCCACTCTATCTTCTCTGTTAGCACTTTTTTTCTTAATTTTCCTTTCCTTCTTTTCTATTTATTTTCCCCTTTTCTTACTTACTGACCATTACCTCTCTCTCTCTCTTTCATTCAATCAATACACACATTGTGATCACACCTTTCCTCCTTAGCCGCTGACACCGCCGGTGTTGTCTCTGTTTGTAGGCAAATCAAACAGACAGACAGACAGACAGGCAGGAAAGTGTCAGTGTACCTGTACCAGTAGTTCTCTTTCTCTTTCTGCAGACGACGGCGAGNCAGCCGCAGACACCGCCGGTGTTGTCTCTGTTTGTAGGCAAATCAAACAGACAGACAGACAAACAGGCAGAGGAAAGTGTCAGTGTACCTGTACCAGTAGTCCTCTTTCTCTTTCTGCAGACGACGGCGAGGAGAAGTCTGTGAGAGGTAATTGACCACCGGTTTGAAGAGGGAGAGAGCTCTGTGCTCCCTCAGTCAGTAAAGCATTGCACACCGCTGACCTACTTTGCTGAAAGTCGAGAGAAAGTCCCCCTCCTTCTCCCCCTCATCTTTCTGACCACTGAAGCGGCACTGATCATTATTAATAGACACTCACACTCTGAGAGAAGACCGGGGAAGAAGAAGAAGAAGGAGAAGAGTCCACTTTCGCTTACCGATGAATGAGAGAGGTGAGGGAGGTGCAAATTTAGTTAGAGAGAGCTTCTTCTTCTTCGAAAGATGAGAGAGAAAGAGCCGAGATGATCATCATGCTTCATCGGGGGCGACACACAGTGAGACACTACAGAGCTAAGAATAGCTGCTGCTGCTGCTGCTGCCTAAAACTCGACAAAGCTGATGCGTCCTTTCAGGTAGACATTTCAATTTCAGTCAGCACAGACTCTCTCACTCTCAGGTGACACCTGAAGAAGAAGAAGCCGAAGAAAAAGTCCAAAGATGCGACTTTTCAGGCGGCCCGCGCTTGGCCTAAGCCTAAGCCTTCTTCTCATCCTCATCTTCTTGGAACTTCTTCCCACTTACCACTCCATCACCATCACCACCGTTTACGCGGGCAAGAAGAAGTTCCGCAGCTACAACCTCGGCCTCTCCTTCCTGCCGACGCTGGTGAAGGTGAAGCCGAACCGTTTTGCCCTCAGCTTCCGCCGCTCCCGCTACATTCGCCCGCCCAAATTTGACATCTCGGGGTCGCTGCCGCTGAAGGTGCCCACCATCATCATGGAACGGCCGGACCCGTACGCCAAACCGGAGATCATCAACATCAACAAGGACATCAAGCTNTGAAGGTGAAGCCGAACCGTTTTGCCCTCAGCTTCCGCCGCTCACGCTACATTCGCCCGCCCAAGTTCGACATCTCGGGGTCGCTGCCGCTGAAGGTTCCGACCATTATCATGGAGCGGCCCGACCCGTACGCCAAACCGGAGATCATCAACATCAACAAGGACATCAAGCTGGGCCAGGATGAGGACTATGGCGGCGGTGGTGATTATAAAGGAAACTACAAGGCTGCTTCGGAGGAGAGACCAACTTTAACCACAGCTTCTGAAGATAATAACCCCGATCTTTCCAGTGCTGCAAGTGAAGGACTTCCGGTGCCCACTGATGACCGAGTTCCGCCTGAGGATCAGTGGGCGGCGCCTCCTCCTCTTCAGTCAGCTTTTTATCCACCTCCTCCACCACCACCTCCACACTTTTTACCTCCACCACCTCCTTTTTCGCCAATGTTTCCTCCTCCTTCTTCTTCTGAAGGTGCTCTTCCGTATCCGCCACCACCGCCTCCATTT
>NW_016191764.1:0-3531 GCF_001687245.7 Rhagoletis zephyria | reverse complement strand
GGGCATGCGTTCATCTGACCATATTCTGCATACGAGCTGATGCATGCAATTTAGGGTTGAAAAAAAAATCTGAACTTGTGTGGCAGCTTAAACTTTCTGTTCAACTCAGGGCCCTGTACCACAGCTTCCACACCTCTTTCCATAATAAAGCCGCGAAATATATGTATACCGTTTTGTCATCTATCCACTTATTGGGAATGCCTCCTCTGCGATAGGAGCACCAGGTCCCTCATCATCCTTAATCCTTACCGCATGAATTTCGATTGAACAATGAGCAGTTCGAACTACCAGTAACGTGGGATGGGACCTGTTCAGTTTTAAGCGATCTCTTGAGAATCTTATCTTTGTTGAAATTTGGTGTGGCAAGTAAGTACATTTATTTTAGTTACTCTCAAAGAAAGGGAAACTTTGGATAAAAATAGGAGCCTTGCTCGGTAACATTCGGAAGACTGCTCTCTCTTGCTGGCTTATCGGCTATGAAGTTACCTTTTTCCAACATTTTTTTTTTAGTCAGTGATATTTGACTTGGCAGTAATTCTATATTATTTTTAATCTCGTACTTATCATCGTACAGTCGGATTGAATGACAAGGTCATCAAATTTTTCTTAAAGTCAAACCTTTTGTCGTGGACCACCAAGTCTGCCAAGTAATAGGCTAAAGTAAAAACGAATCAAAAGCATGTCCAATACATGCCCAAAAATAAATAAATATTTCAAAGTTTGGGCTACTGCAACACTTGCATAAACATAAATATCAACAAATACCCTGGCGTCAACTAAATTGAGCTTGAAATTCGATATACAAAAAAAAAAAATATTTATACCGAATTTTTAGCCAGTACACAAAGAATAGTACATATGTACATACATACATACATACATGCCTTTATGCATAATAAATAAAAAAATGGGCTCCTTCAACCAGTTTAACGGCAGACAAAACGACAAACAAAAATTTTATGGCGGAGGCAAGCCAAGCAATTCCTCAACACGACAATAAAAATTATCTAATCGGCGAGCAAATGTTATAGGCACCCAAGAATGATAGAATACAAGATTGCGCCGATCAGAGAGGATTTTTGAGAATAACTTTTGTGTGACGTCACACTGGTGCAATTGCGAGAGAGAAATGCCAAAACGTGAGCAAGAATGGAAGAAGAAGAAAAAATGTTGCAAGGAAAACGNCATGCAAACAACGATTCTGTCAAATTCGTTAAGAGAAAAATAGCGGTACCGAGATCGGCGCAACCTTTGTATTCTCTCAATCGTGATAGGCACCCAATGTGATAACAAACAATTGCAACAAACTGGCAGCAAAAAAGAATAACAAGACGCAGACGTAGTTACATATCGAAAACAAAGCCACAGAACCACTGCTGTGTTGCAGCATTCAATAACCGCAAAACGGAAAAAATGCGACTATCACGTGGCCATTGGGTTGCATGCGATTACCAAGTGTGCAGAGGTAGCATGCAACATGCAATTCGAGGTGCATGTATGAAAATATTTATGACTGCATACTTGATATTGCGGTAGGAAATCGATGCTACCAAAATGAGGAAGCTTGTTTTGTAGCAGAAACATTCAACGTAAAATTTTTACACACTCCCAGTAGGTGATAGTACCTGTATGCAAATGAATACATACATACGTATGTATATATGCACATGTATCTGTATTGACATGCAGATAAAGTTGAATTATTAACTGATAATGTGAATTTCATAATAGCAAAAGTTTTATATTCAATCTGACTACAAAGACAAAGTAAAGGGATATCTGACTGCTTCGCAAATCAACTCTGCTAAAATGCGCGCCTAAATTCACAATTTTTTTGGTTAGTCTAAGACAACTAGCATACACTCTGGGGTTATCTGTGTCAGCCGCAAAACCTGCTTTATGTCTCTTTAGAGAGTTCCATCCAGTGTTACAATTGAGAATTTTTACACTTTTGCTTATCTTTCCTAGTAAAATAATAAATCTGTTGAATTTAAAAAGAAAATAGCGGTACAAGTTTTTCACATCACTCGGTTGCAAACATACACATAAATCTAGTTGCAGCAAGGAGAAGAGTTGCATTTGCTTTAAACGTTTTAAATGATGCATTTTTTCGTACTTTCAGGTGGAAATATTTTTAAATAGCATGGTCCTGTTAACATTTCCTAAACGAATCTCTAAAAAGAGGCAAAATGATCAAAAAATCAAAATTTTCTAAAAGTTGGGTCAAAGGATATTGGCGCTTAGAAGGGGTCAAATTGTCCCTTTCGGCGCACCACGGCGACACTGGTTCCATCTCAGTAAGATATCACCTTAACCTCTAGCGCTCTTTCGGGTAGCCAGAGAAAGTTCTTGGGCGCTCCTGGGTAAGGTTGAGCTGTTGAGAGCAGTGTTGCCGTTTTAGCCCTTTGGTGGCTAGATTTAGCTACCACATACTTTTTTTAGCCACATAAATTTACAATTGCCCCTAGCCCTTTTTTTAGCCCTTTGGAGAGTTTACTTATACTTGGCATGAAAAAGTTGTATATGCTTAATTTGATCTACTTTTTTTTTCATTTATGAGATGAATTTTCAAACTAAGAAAGACTGATATATATACATATAGTTTAAAATAGATCAGCTTACGGCCCTTAATATGCTTAATTTATTAAATGGACCATCAAGTCCATTGACTGTGTATGTTCTTGTGGTGTGATTGTACCAGCTGCTGGTGTCGTGAGTGGTGAAATTAGCTCAATTTTCTAAGTAAAAAGTATTTAGGCGGAAATTTCTTGCACTATATGAGTCAAAGCCGTGTTTGTGGAAGATTAAGTTCACGATATTGCAGCCGTGAACTAAAAAAAAACAATGTTTAACAAAATGATAGAAAAATCATGAAATTTCGGCTCCAATCATTTCGATCTTACCTCGACCTCATTTGTTAAAAAATAAATATTGTACCAGCATGCTGTTAAGTTATATGCTTCGAGCCTGATGATACAATCACTTGATGGCGCCAGCAAGCTGGTGTCGCATGATTCAATAATACAAGGTTAGATAATTATTGACAGCTGCGGTTTGACACTCCCTTACAAAAGGTTGCATTTACGAAGGACGGAGAAAGGGGAAGAATGAAATCTCTTGGTTCGAAAATGGTAGTAGAAAAGTACGCAAAGTAGGCAGTTAGTAGTGAAATTACTTTTGTAAATTCTAATGTATTTGCAGGAAATCTGGCATTTTAAACGAAATGTTGAACGTAATATTGATATATCTACGTGAATTACGTAATTTATGTGCTATTTACCTGTATAAAAACTGCAAAATGACTTAAAATTAAAATAAGACTACTATGAGAGTGATGTAAACATCCATTGCTTATGTTTTCATCAGTTAAATATGCTTCATATGCATATAAAAATAAACATATTGCACAAAAGCTTATACTTTTATTTCACACCAAAGCTACACTGTTTCCATGTAAATTTGCAAAGAAGCAACACGGTGCCACTGCTAAGGGAGCGGTGCGAGAGAGACAACTGTCAGTTTATCGAACCT
>NW_016191763.1:0-3531 GCF_001687245.7 Rhagoletis zephyria | reverse complement strand
CCATTTTTTATTCATACCTTTCGCGACACAAGTGGTGTGTATATCACTATTTATATATGCGTTGATAAAAATAAACAGAGTCCCATTTTCGCTCCAGTTGGTGCTGCTGTAATTTCCGCACAACTGCAGCCTTTATCGATTTGTCTTTCATTGTTAAAAAGAAAAGCACGGGCAAAATATTTGGACTGATTTCAAATACATACATACATATGCGAATATTTATATATGTCGCACGTTTAATAATATAGAGATGTAACTCAAAATTTACGGTTTTGGAGATTACATCATGCAATTCATAGGCTTGATAAGTATAATACATTCAGCCTAACAGATGGCTAAACTTCCCAAATATGGCGAAGATATATATGTATCTTTTCGTCTGTCTTTTGTATATCAACTGTATGAATTGATAAAACTTTGATTGCGTTTACCCATAAAATTGAAATTTTGAAATACTTCGTTTTATTATTAAACGTGCGATATGTATATACTTCCAAATAAATGGCGAAATGAGAGCACACTTTATTTTAACAACATCGGTAGCACACGTAGCACAAACACTTTGCGATATAAAATATTTTGGTTCTTCGATATTGAATGGTGCATTTCACACCTTTCGCCGTTTTTCGCTTACTTATATATGTACATACATACATGTATGCATATTTATTTATTATTATAATCAAACACACAACCATGAGTTATTTTACAGTGTTTGAACTTAATTTAATTATAAAAGCTTAAAAAATAACATTAAGGGAAACCGTAGGTTGTAAAAATGTGTAAGGAGGAGAAGAAGAACAAAGAGGTATTAGAAAAAAGAAAAATATATGTGTACGTGCATCTTAGCAATTTAGAGGGCAAAAATTATGTAAGAGCTCATTTCTAAAGTGCGATGTACTTCGGATTGTTTTGATCTTATATGGCAGAGCGTTCCAAAGACGAACAGCAAAAACAAAGAACTGACGTTCAGATACAAGGCAACTGTATGTCATACTAAGCAGGTTAAGTGATCGGGCCGATCTCGTGAATTGAATTCGTTCAACAAGGTATTTGGGCTCATGAGAGTTAATTACCTTGTGAAGCAGCATTAGGCATTTTACTTTTAATAAATCGTCGAACTTTATAGAAAATATATAATTACATACCTACCTTTGAAATTTATATTTATTTATGTATGTATGTTGTTTCGTTCTCTCAATTTAGCGTAGCAATTCAAAGGAATTGAATATTGCAACCAACCGGAATGGCACGTACAGAATGGCATATCGACGCATGCTTTGAATTTTAAATAGGATATGCAGCATGCTAAAGGTCGCATTCAAAAAATATCAAATATGCATTGTCAGCCTGTACATTGTACATATGTATGTATGTGAGTGTATTGGCCTGCAGTAAATCGCGTTAGCGCAGAACTACCTCATTAAGAGGCAGTACTGGTTCTCAATATATCCCAGCGCAATGCTTTCAACTGTCTCGTTTTACATGACGACGCCCTACGAAGTGGAAATTGCGCCCCTCTGCGGAACTTATTGCGCTTGACATTTCTTCGAACCTTTGACATTTCTCAGTAAATGGGAGAATGGTGTAGGAATGAGTTTTCCGACAAATTAGGTATCGATTTAAAAATGCTGGTTTGATAAATGTGATACTTCTTTTACCATTTCATTCTAATTTATTCAGTAATTTTGTTCACCTCTTTTATATTCATTTTCATATAACATCGTGCGACTGTAAATTTTACACACAAAAAATGGATATATTCGCGAAACTATGGGCCGATTATAGTAAAACTCAGTACCTAGTTTTTCTCTCTGACGTCAGGATTTTTTCGAAAGGAAAATTTTAAAAATAGGATTACTTCAAAAAATTAATTTAAAAATTCAATGCAATTTAGGATAACAATAAGGGTATCATGTAAAATAAAAAATTCTATAGATTATGCATTTTTTGGTGCATAAGGACGAATGGGTCCGGAAAATTTCCTTTAAAAATTTTGTCCTTAAATATCCTTGAAAATTTGTAATATTTTTTTTTGAAAAAATTATTGTTTGAGAACTAATATACGCACGACCTAATCATCGAATTTCGTCGTGCGAACTTTATTAATTCATAAAGGTAAAATTTATTAAAAGCGCATTTTCAAAATCTATTCGCCCTTTTAAACCAAAAAGCTTTATTGTTCTTACATTCTTAGTAATTTTGTCTCTCATTTGGTATCCATATTGTTATTCTACATTGCAATGATTTTTGTTTTTTAATAATTTTTTGAAGTAATGATATCTTTAAAATTTCCAAGTGCTTTGAAGAAAAATACAGACGTCAGAGTGAAAAACTAAAAATGCACTTTTACTCTATATGACCCATAGTTTCGTGAGTATAACGATTGTTTAGTGTGTTTTGAAAGTTTTTTGTTTTGAGAAACTTTGATTAGAGCGCAACTAGCACACCGAAAGTTTCAATTGTCCCTCTCTGCAGCCGTTTTGCACTAGTTCAGAGATAGTTTGGAAATTTGTAGGGCGGAACTAGCGCTTGAATAGACTGCCTCTAAATTTTACTGCAGGGTTAGCATTGAAAGTTTGTAGGGTGTGCCGGTGAATAAATGAAGAGGCTGTAAATTTTGGTGAAGAATTGAAAAATCATCGACGCTTTTTTTGAAGTCAGCGGTTGTATTTGCCTTACTTACTCGTCCTTCTCATTTAACTTTCGTTCTTAATTTTTTAGGATTCTCACTTTGTAGGCGTATTTCTTTTTATTTTGTATATCCTTCCGTTTACGCTTCGCTTTTGTCATACTAATCAGTGGCATAGTCATCATTATTATCCTTTTCCAGTCTAATGTTCTTCGTTGCGTAAGCTGACCTTGCATTTTTGTTTTGTTTGCTTATTTTTATTCTTGCATACAAATGCTTTGGTGAAAAGCGAGAAAGTCAAACAACAACTCACGCGTGAAGTGCGTGAGCTGCCTTAATGAGTTGTCGAGCAGAAGAAGGAAGTCTTCTTTCTCTTATTTTGTATGTGCGAGTGAGGAAATTTTTTGTAGGTTGTTTTTTTTTGTGCGTAACCGATTTAGTTTCTTAGTCAACAAAAAGTGCGCATAATCAGCATTATAGACACTTCTGTTAATTTAAGCTTACTACGAATATATTTGTGGTATTTCAGAAATTCCTAATTGAAAATAAAAAAAAGGAAAATAAGCTTTGATTTAGAACTGGTTGCTTATGTGTGAGTAAAAATTTGTGAAGTGGGTCACACCCAGAAAAAAGTTAGCTAAAAATATTTCTCGCAACACATTATTTGGTAACTATAACCAAATAATGTAACTATAACTAAATCATGAGTTGAGAGAAATATATTTAGCTGACTTGTTTTCCGGACGAGCAGAAAATAATGTTACTTATACGCCATGTATCCCCAGGTATGTTAAAAAATTTTTATTACGATTTTAATTACGAAACACATTCAGTTGATTATACGAAAGTAACGCCGTTATGAAATTCGTATGTAAAATCACCCCCTGATTCCGAAAGTC
>NW_016191762.1:1431-3532 GCF_001687245.7 Rhagoletis zephyria | reverse complement strand
CACGCCGCCGCCGCAAAGCCTGTCGGCGTAAACCTCTAATATGTACATAAGTAAATTTATTCTTTTGTGCAATTGGAAGAAGGTTAAAAGTTGTAAATTTTTATAAGTAATAAGTTAGTATTAAAAACTTATAAAACTTATGTTGAAAAAAATACCGAATATATAAAAAGTACCAGATTAAATTCGTTCTAAAGAGAAGAAAATGACCAATTTGGTAATAAATTACCAAAGTCGCAACGCTGTTTAGAAAGTCCGTCAAAACGATTATCCTACGAAGTATTAAAGGTTCGATTCAATAATAATACAAAAATGCCAAAGTAACTTACATACTAAGATATTTTATTATATACTCCAAGCAGTATGCAGATGCGAGAAGTTCTGTCGCATTTTACTTTATATAAACTAAATTTTAATATTATAAAAGGTAACAAAATGCGAAAAATGTGTTTCCACGAGTGAACATACATACATATATTGAACATATTAAAAAAAATATTTGGCGTTTACAATGATTTTAATGAGAAGATTTTTTGATGGTCGCAAGATTTTCGGAGGTTTTCCATTGCCTGCGAGAGGCATCCGCTATTTAAAAAAAGTGTTGAGTAATGCACATCTCTAATCACTCAACGACCGCGGCCGCCCACTAGTAAAAAAAAAATCTACTTAAATAATTGAAAAAATATCCAACTTTTAAATTGTTTGTTTCTTATATCAGTAATTTGCAATACATACACTGTTATATCCAGGGCTCGGGTTTTTTTTTTGCCTTTAACAACTCGTAAAGAACTTCGATGTACCTTAACAAAAAATAGCTGAACAAAATTGGCCAAAATTATCCCAAAAATTGGCTTAAATCTTAAAACGGAGATGTATATTGGAACGAGTCTCCGTCATATCTTGAAGGCGGAGAATTATACAACGCCGAAACCGTCTATGCCAAATTTCCCAAAGCACAGAGGACACGGTTCCAAAATACATCGTCTTCTCACCCTATCAGAAGAATCAACTAACTTAAACTAAAACTGAACTTTCAATTTCATAACCAGTAATTGTTTGGATCTAGGACTAGGTACCATTCCAAAAAATACTCGAACCTTATTTTATGTATAAGCAAAAAAATATTCTCGTTTGATAAATGTGTAGAACCTAATTACCTAGCAAACAGAAAGACAGTCAGTCACAAATCCCTTTTTGCAGAATCGTGTTCCCATTATTCGCACCTGTTTTGGAAAGAAACCTGTTGGGTCGTCTTCGGAAGATTTTTAAATTTCCAAAGATAAGGTCTTACTGGCAAAGCTCTGCTTTTTCTTTTGCTATATAAATATGTATAGCCGCCATGGATTCGAAAACAGTTACCTTGTGGCGAAACGAACGAAATCAATGAGATCAGGTAAAAAAAAGTTTTGTCGCTTAAAATGTTATAGTGGCGAATTGAAGGCGGGTATGCATGAAGCCGCAAACAAACAACGTCTGCTAAATGCATATGCACATATTATATTAATGTATATATATATATATATATATATATATATATTTATTTATTTATTTATTTATTTCAGTCAATTGAACAATAAATTCTTACTGACTATAATTCAGAGGTACTTAAAACTAGTTAAAATAGTTGTATAATAAAGTACGAACTACTCCACAAGATAGAGACGGGTCAAAAGTTGGAATATTGTTCAGCTCCACTAAGGTTCTAATCAAGGGAGCATACATTGCATAGTTCGTTTTAGAAAATACGATATAGAAAGAAGAAACACTGCGTAAGTTACGTGTAGGAACATTGAAAGTTATTCTTTCCAAGAGGTTAGGGCAATCAACCGATCCATTCAAGAGATTGACAACGAATGAGCAAGCAAGATAAGCAGATCTGCTACGTAGAGTTTGTAAATTTAGAAGTGCACAACGTGATTCATATGAGGGAATGGGTTCACTAAAATTCAATGAGCGTAAAGCAAATTTTATAAATTTTTTCTGTATCCGTTCTAATCGCGTGATATGAGAATTGTGGTATGGTCTCCAAATGAATGTCGCATACTCCATCCTGGATCTTACTAGAGTAATATAAAGCAGCTTCAAAGTGTATGGATCGTAAAAA
>NW_016191762.1:0-1316 GCF_001687245.7 Rhagoletis zephyria | reverse complement strand
TTTTTTCTGTATCCGTTCTAATCGCGTGATATGAGAATTGTGGTATGGTCTCCAAATGAATGACGCATACTCCAACCTGGATCTTACTAGAGTAATATAAAGCAGCTTCAAAGTGTATGGATCGTAAAAAGATGAACTATTACGCCGGACGAAAGCCAGCATCGCGTATGATTGGCCAACTATATATTCGATATGCGTGGACAAATTTAGTTTCGTGTCGAAGTAGACACCTAGATCCTTGACTTCATTAACATGATTAAGAGGAGATCCAGAAATATGATAGCGCGTGTGGAGCGGAATTAGCTTTCTGGTATAAGTACTATGTGAGCACTTATTTATATTGAGATGAAGACGGTTTCGTTTGCACCAATCGTATAGTTTAACGAGTTCTCCTTGAAGGGCAATGGAATCGTTTATACATTTAATGACAGAGAAAATTTTGAGATCGTCCGCATATAGATATTTAGATGACGAGAAGCAGGAATATATGTATACATATATATTTATATTTATATTAAATATTAAAATCAAGCATTTCATAAATTAAAAGCACTTGAAATCAGGGTACGAAAATAAACTGTACAAAACAATTCCCATTTGCTCATCGATCATCATATCATTTGTGGTTTTGTACAGTTTTGTACATAGTCAGAAACAAATTATAAGATTCACTGTCATAAAGAAATGAATTTATTGCCCTACAAAAAGTGGTACAAAAACAATCGCTTACCTATTTATAGGCACGTTGTGAGGATTCATAATTTGTGTCAGCACCCAGATTGGCGGAATATGCTTCCGCCGGTTACTTAAAAACCTCACAATAGGCATCTGAAGTATACTCACTATAACACATCACAACTTTCTACACAAAAAGCAAAACTTATTCAAATAAAAGCTAGCTTCTTGCAAAATGAAAATAGATTTTCACTACCTTGGCCTGCTTATCAGCACAACTAAATAGCTTACGCTTTTACTACACACATATATTTTAAACATTAAGTAACACTTATTTAACACACACTAGCCAAACGTATAAAAATTGCCTAAATTTAACAGTTTTATCGCACTACACACTCTTTTAAACATTTTTTTACAGAGCTTAAATTTTCACACAGCCTTTACAAATTACATTTCCGCAAATTACATTCCGGACGCTTACATCCGTTTTGTGAGAAAGGAAATGTCTATCGTGCCACTGACATACAGGTGTCGCCTCAAACGGCTTTAGTAAACAACAGCTGACTGCTGATAAACAGTGAATAATCCATTTTTTCATAGATAATTAAAATTCGTAGCAATCGAATAACTTTTTATAA
>NW_016191761.1:0-3532 GCF_001687245.7 Rhagoletis zephyria | reverse complement strand
TTCACACGCAACTTAAAGAGAGAGCTGACAGACCTTAACCAGAAGTGCCGCTCCTCCCAACTGCCCTTGAAACTGGGGGCAGAAAAAGCTTTTAGAAACCACTTCGGCGGCGCAGTAATCCGTGCGATCAGGGATCAACTCGAAGTCCTCCAGAGCCCCAGAGTTTACAGACCTTAAACCGGTCAAGTACTCGGTTTCCCTAAGTCTTAGGACTGTTCGCACTGCGGCAGACTTGTCATCGGTGTCGACAACTTTGTTCGAAACAACCAATCTCTTTCCAATAGCTCACTTATAGCAGTATAGGGAGGCCACTGATGCCTTCCTTGCCCTTTCCTCGATGTCCGGCCTCCACGACTGCTTCCTGCCAAGAATACAGCCCAAGTACTTTACCTTGTTAGACAGCTGAATTCGCTAACTTCTAACAGGGGGAAGACCAGGGATTTGATACTTTCTAGAGTGAATAAGACCAGTTCATAAAGGGTACCCAAGTATCTAGCTTTAGCCATGAGTGCAACAGTGTCTGCATAGGCAATTACTCGCGTTTCTCCAACTCCTCTAGTAGATCGTTTGCCATTACGACACAAAGCACAGGTGGAAGGACGCCTCCCTGCGGGGTGCTTCTATTCACAGTGCGAGGCAAGAAAGCGCTGTCCCATATTGCCATGACAGTTCTGTCAAAAAGCAAGTTATGCATATGCCAAATGAGGCTGTCTTCAACCCCTACATTATCAAACGAAATAACTATAGCCTCCCGCAAGAAGATATTAAAAGCCCATATTTTATACATATCTCAAGCGGACTGTTATAGAGTTTGAGGTTAGTTTGAATGTGCTCCACAAGGCTGATATCACCACAGCATAGAAAATGTGACACGTGAGTTGAGCGAATTGTGCAGCATGCGATGTTGTTACGGTTGTCTGTAGATATTGCATAATTTTGGTATAGGACTCGTAATTGGATGGAGACTCCGACAATTTTCCTCCAGGTCCATACCATCGGTAAACAAATTGCTATCCACTGAAAGAGAAAGTAGGAGGATAAAGGACGGTAAACTAAAAAACAATTCTTTGAGCGCCTTTAAAAGTCATACCAAAATTGTCTAAGTGACGACATTAAAATCACACTGACAACTCAAACACCAGGGTCGACAAATAGGATGTACATATTTGGTCCAAAAGTAGGAAAATTCAGCATTCATCCGACAACGGAGAGAAGCTGATCGACGGCGTCGCGGCACGGAACATGGTAGTATTATAGAAGCAACAGACAACAGCATCGAAACATCAACGAAGCCGCTTGGATGTCCCCTTTTGAAATAATGAAGAACCAAGTTCATCATATTGTGATGGATGGAATATGCGGTCCGAGCATTCTTGTTGCGCGTTCTATCCGAGGAGCCAACATTCACTCGGATTACTACCATGTGTCAGATAAGGACCTCTGTGCAATGAACAACTTGCGTCAGGCAATGCGTCGAAAGTTCTACGTCGAGGCACTGCAGTCACAACAGAAAGGGGAGAAATTTCGCTATCGACTCGCAATCTTTCTTAAATAAGACCGGGTATAAATGAGCATTGGGAATCCATCTCCCAAACGTTTATTGCCGCTGCAGAAAAGGTAGCTGGCTACGCAGGAACAACTGCTTTGACGAAGAGTGCCATATTGATGCTACAGAGAAATACGAAGCCACTCGACGGCAAATAGCTATGAGGGGAGACGTCCATACAAAAATAAGAAAAGAGAGGAAAAAGACGTGAGTGCAAATTTCTTAAGACAAGAATGTGGTTCGAAAATTCGACTGAAAATATGGCAGCAATCAAATGGTTTTAGGGCCGGGCTGGTTTTTGCAGAGACACAGATGGGTCAGATGGGAATAGATGTCCAGAGTACACTTGAGTTCTGGAGGAAACACCATTTAACGCATTTGATGGCAACATCGACGGCGCGTTTGATGAAGAAGAACCCAGACTAAAGTATAGGAACGAAGCTACAGGGACGACTTTTACTCGAAATTGGCCATGCAGATGGTTTACTGTCTGGCGGAGGAGAGCTAGTAGGGCGCATGTATCAATTATTAAGAGAAATTCGGTCTAACGAATACATCCCCGATGATTGGAATCTGAGAGTACCGGCGACGTGTACTGCCGAATACGAAGAAGGAGGAGGCTTTTAAGAAGAGAAAGTGTTACGCAGTCAAAACTTATGCCTAAATAGGGTGATGTAAAAGTGCCAACAGCTGCATTTGCTAACAAATGTAAGGAGCCATCAACAATGTTGTATGTAAGTACATAAAGCAGGTAAACGCAGAGCTTGTCTAACTGAATAGTCTGAATAGACGCAACCCGGATAAAAATCTGCGGTTTCGATCCCTTACGTAATGGCATGCCAGATATGAAAAGTAATTAAATTTCATAAATTTTTTTTGTTTTAAGAGTCTTCTTATTTCGTTATAGTAAAATTTAAATGTAACCGCGCAATAATCGTTGTTAGTATTTTAAAAATGATATGCGTTTACGCATACGCTGACTTGCTCTAATTGCCGTCAATTATTTTGTTCCATTCAGCGAAGCAAATGACCAAAAGGTTAAAAGCTCGTTGGCTTGGAAATGGTTGGTGAATTGGCGTTATGCGAAATTGAATTAAATGAGGCGTATGTTTTGAAATCTCAGCATATGCTGTCAGCGAATACAATAAATGTTCAGAGCAGTCTGCTTATTATCATTTCGTTAAGTAATGGAAAAGCGCGTGGAAAATTTTAAAATAAATTAATTTTTTAAAGAAAATATGACTCAACTTAACATAATAGTAGTTAAAAAATAAAAGAAAATAGAAAAATTGTAAATTTAATTAAGTAAAAAAAAATGTCAACAAAAATTAAAATTTGTTTGTGTAATGCCGTTATTCTACTCGACATTAAATGGCGAAAATTTGATTGACGCTAACCAAAAGTTGTACATTGAAAAAACACCCTTATCACTACTTTATGCCGTATTTCCACTGGGCACTAAATGACAAAAACATTTATAAAAAATTTGGACAATACCAAACACACAGTGTCACGTTGAAAAACAAAAATTATTGAGTATTCATTTGAATGCCTAGTGGAACCACGTCATTACTATTAACGCTCATTAGGTTTGTTTCCGCATGGAGTTTTTTGAATGGCACAAATTTCTCGTCATTTAAAAGTTAGTAAGAATTCGGCATAACATTGAACGTTGGTTAAAAGTAATATTTGCGTATATTTTATTTAGTATTTCTTTATTATTTAATAATTTTAAACTTTTCTTATTAATTTTTGTTAGTAATTTTTGTCATAAAAAACACACTGCAGACGAGAAGAAACGTTCAATACCACATAGAAATATTAACAGTTATTTCATAAGAAACAGCGCTTTAAAAAAAGAAGAAATTACAAAAAAATTAAGAGTTTTCGAATAACTTGAATTTGTTTAGCCTTTCGAAAGACAACTAAAAGTTAGCGATTTTGAGCAAATTGTGTGACGAAATAGCCCGAAAGAGATTTAAACAA
>NW_016191760.1:1747-3532 GCF_001687245.7 Rhagoletis zephyria | reverse complement strand
GAAAACTGCCAGTGGTTCCCAAACATTGAAGGCTTTTGGCTTCAACACAATGTTTCGAGTGTACTACAATTTGGAGACAGTANCCGGTCCGCTGCCTGCTGTCTGACACGAATAAGACCGCAGTTTAAACGGAACCGGGCTTAAATACTAGCCAAGTTCGAAAGAAAGCCACCGGTAGTTTTCCGGCAGCAGTGCAGCTTTGTAGCTGACGACTGTGCAGGAAAACTGCCAGTGGTTCCCAAACATTGAAGGCTTTTGGCTTCAACACAATGTTTCGAGTGTACTACAATTTGGAGACAGTAACTCTTTACAAAATCTAAATCTTTCAATAAATGATCTAATAATAAATAATAATACAATCAGAAATCATATTATGCCTTGTTGTTGCGGCCAAAAAGTTGATCGCGGCCAATCGAAAGTGCAGTGCGCGAAGTGCAATGAACTTTTTCAAACCGATTGTGTTGGTATTTTGCCGCCGGATGCTGAATTTATGCTCAGTACAGATAAGAGCTTCTTCTGTAAGGTCTGCGCTGATATACGTCGGAGCTCTTTACGTTCGCCTCCTCCACCCTTCGTTTCTAATGAAGAGAATACTGGAAACATGTCAAATAATATCAAATCGACTTCAATAAACCCCAAGCCGAAGTCATTTACTTCTGCAAAGCAGAGTGATGCTGCTAATGAGAACAACAGTAAACATCAAATAACCTTATTATCCACGATCCAGAAAATAAAGGTCGCGCCATTCGCGGACCGCTAACCCTCTCTTCGTCGATTTGACAGCATCCACCCATTCGCTGACGTCACACAATACTTTTGTTTACATTTTCTGGTTCGTGACAATTCGTTCGTTCGTACAAATTCGAAAGATTTTGAGCGTTGTTTTGTTTTTTGTGGAAACTTATAAAAAAGTTATAAAAATAAAGAAAAAAAATGAGGTGTGCAGTGGTTAATTGTGCAAGTGTTAGTGCCAAAGGATCTGGGTGCAGTTTTTTTTACTTTTCCGGCCGACATTGAGTTGGTGGAAAAGTGAATCCAGTTCTGCCGGAGACCAACGGATTTCAACGCCCGAACCAGCGTCATCTGTGTAAAACACTTCACCACTGATGACTTGGAGAACGAGCTACCTACGGGAACCTATAAATTGAATCCGGCATCAGATCACATGCAATAAACGGCAACATTTCATTACGATGTATTTTTTATTTATTTGTTATTTGAAAATATAACACGTTCCCCTGATAAAGCTTTTTATTTATACATACTGACATTCTGCTTCCTACCGGAAATGTTAAGCCGTATGCATAAAAACTAAGCAATTGCTTTTTTCTTGAAATTGCATACTTTTCACTTAAATTTGTTTGAACATAATAACAATTTCTATTTTATTTAGTTTTAAACTTTTCTTTATATATTTATGATTACATAAATCGGTTCTCGTTTTATTACACAGGATCATCTCGACTTTTTATAGAAAATTTTGAAAAAAAGTGAAGTAATTTTATTATTGGAAGAATTAGTGTCTAACCCTACGTGACTGCTTCTAAAAGCTATCGTGTTTCACGTGGCATATAAGACTTAATTTCATTATTACATTAGTGTGATTTATATGTATGTATATGAATAGGATATTATATATGTATGTATTTAAAAACCCACAACTTTAATACCGCGCCTCTGAACTTGTTAAAATCTTGCCATGTCGCAAACATATTCGTTATTATGTAAGGAAAACTACGAAGAATATGAAAGAGAATATCAGTACTGCGAAGATTTTTATCATCA
>NW_016191760.1:274-1617 GCF_001687245.7 Rhagoletis zephyria | reverse complement strand
GAAGATTTTTATCATCAGTTTGGAAGTACTTCAATATTTCACCATGCGCCGCTTCTATGTTCAATTCGGCATCTTGTATGTTTGTATCGATACGCTCCACAGTCTCCTCTTGCTCCTTAACCATATGTGCTGATTGTTGAAATATACGGCCTAGCCGGCNGGAAGTACTTCAATATTTCACCATGCGCCGCTTCTATGTTCAATTCGGCAACTTGTATGTTTGTATCGATACGTTCCACAGTCTCCTCTTGCTCCTTNTTATCAGTTTGGAAGTACTTCAATATTTCACCATGCGCCGCTTCTATGTTCAATTCGGCATCTTGTATGTTTGTATCGATACGCTCCACAATCTCCTCTTGCTCCTTAACCATATGTGCTGATTGTTGAAATATACCGCCTAGCTCGACAATAGTCGATTCAATGTTCTGCATAGTCTCAGCCCGCTGTTGCACGTAACTATCGGAGTCATCATATAATGCAATCTGCTGCGGCGTTTGTATTCCACTACCTCCGACTGCACCCAGCAATGGTGTTGTATCACGCGCTTTTTGTTGTTTGAGATTTTCTATACGCACTTCTAGTATCTCTTTGAAGTCGGTGCCCATGCTGGCTAATTTAGATTGTAACGCATACACCATGATGTAAGTCAATTCTTCAATCTATTGCGGTTGATCATCAAAAAGACTCTTCTTTTTGGCCACTGCAAAAGAAAAGGTAAAGTAATATTTATAATTAAGAACACCTATTCATTTTATACTCGCGCATTGTCAATTTTTCCAACTTGGCATATGCACTTGCTATGTTGTGCCAATATATTTGTGACCATCATAAATTCCTTTCTTTGGCATACGTCAATTGTTGCACCATAGCCTGTAAGAAATGCGAAAACATAATAATGTAAACATCTTCAAATGCACTTCTACTTCTAACTTACTTCTAAGTCTCTAATCTGTTGCTCGTACATAAATTGCGTCTGCGTCGAGGTCTCTATCCGATTGCGGCCTTGGTTTACATTGGCCTTATCCGACAACTGGCGTATGATAAGCTGCGCCATTTCCAACTCATTTGACTTTTCTTTGAACTGATGTTCAACATCGGGAGCACGTTGCTGCATTACATCTAACAGCCTTTTCATTTCATCCAGATGAGCTGCTTGATGTGGCCAACACCCAAAAGGTTTGTTTACCAAGTGCATTTTTGAGTATTGAACAAATGCCAGTGGGCAGCCAGCGGGTCAGTTGCTGGCAACCAGTGTTGCCGTTTTAGCCCTTTGGTGGCTAAATTTGGCTACCAAATTCTTTTTTTGGCCACAAAAATTTGAAATTGCCCCTAGCCCTTTTTTT
>NW_016191760.1:0-192 GCF_001687245.7 Rhagoletis zephyria | reverse complement strand
TTACGTTTCTGGGCCGTTATCTTATCCGTTAACGATTTAACTATACTTTAAAATAGGTAAGTTGGTGGCCCTTAATATGCTTTATGTGTTACACAAAGGTTTTTTTGTTGAATAAAATAGTAATTCTTTTCAGAGTTCATTGCCTTTCTATACCAGTAATTATAGAAAATGTTTGCGTGTATACTTACATAT